>NC_136476.1:35403703-35466203 GCF_902686455.1 Sciurus vulgaris
GTAACAACTTTTGGAAGTGATTTCTGATACTTATGATGTTTTAACATTTAAAATGTTCCAAGAAAAGGACTGCACTACTAGCATGCCCTCAGTAGAGTATACTGGCCCTAAGTACTAAATCCTAAACTTAAAAAGGAAGAAAAACATTTTCACAGGACTTTAATAAAATCCAATTTATAGATTGCTGCAACTAAATATTTTTTTTCTGTAACTTTTGAGCGGGCACCTTATCAAGCATTTTATGTCATGTTTGTTTTTTAGTAATATGTTAAAAAGTCAGAAACATATTCTAAACCATACTACAGATCCTAACGTCTTAGTAATTAAAAGTTGTAATTACAGGAAAATTTTATTTTTAAAAACCTTTTTGCATGTAACTACACACTGTGCATGTACCCTCAATGAGATCCAATTAGTTACAAAGAATTTGCATTTCAGTTAGTGTGGGATAACAAGACTATAGGGAGGCACAATGCAATCCCACCAGCAGAGTAAGAAAGTGTGTTCTTTCTTGTTAGCTCTGTAAGCAATAATTCCCACAACTGACTGTTTAAAATGTTACTGATCTTTTCAATATTTGGGTACTGAGGTGGGTTTTAGACCTTTCCTTCCATTTTCTAAAAATGAATAAAATAAAATAAATATATAAATAAACCACATGTTGATGCAAAAAACAGTACTAGAAGAAGCAAGTGAAAGGATCTTGCTTTGCATAATTATTCGTGGTGTGCATTTTGTTGTTTTGTTTTTAAGGACAGAAGCACTGCATACTTTCTATTTTGTTCCTAAAAAGTCCCTTGCTTTCTTAAATTAAGTTCTATAACTGGGAACAGAAAAACTTCACTGAGATAATTCTATGTAAATATATATGGTTTTGTGATAAAGACACACATGCACTACACTGAGAAAGTACTCAAGGACTTTTTTTTTCTAGCTATGTTTCCAACAATGTAAATCTTGAGCAAATATAAAATAAATGTATAGTTTGTATACACAATTTAAGAAGCATCTCCAGGACGTCTGCTGGTTTACAGAACAATACCTGTAATTCCCTGGGTTCAGTTCAGCAGCTGTTAACAGATTCTGTAATCTGTAATGACAGTAAACTGGCCTTTGCTCTTCCTTTTATTCACTATTCATTTTCAAGGCTTGGTTAAGTACAGAGCTGGGTTAAAGATCAGTGGTTTTTCATGTGACACACGCTGGTATTCATCTAATGGCTTGTCAAGACAAAACTGTCCCTGTTCTTGCCAAAATAATAAAAATGACGCTCCACATCGCATGACAATCAGCACTTCCTTATGGCAAACAACTCAAGCTTTTGTAATTCACTTATTTTATAGAAAAAAAAAATGTGAACTTCCCATTTTGTATGTGGGATCAGACTGCCATTCTGAAAGGAATTTTGAATTACGTTTTCCCCTCTTAACTCTAGAGCAACATGTAAACTAGTTTCTAATCAAACCAGACTTTGCCATATAAAAATAATGCTGAGGCTCAAATTTGTGATGCATTAAGGTATATAACTTAATATATGCAAATTATGCAGAAGCAGCAGGCTGGACTCAGTCACAGAGGTGGGGCAACCAATTGAGGAAATGTCATTTTTCTTGAGAACAAAGTATGGGACTTGCTTTGCAACATCTGTTGGGCTGTGTGAAATGTTAACAGATGTCTTAAGTGGAAAAAAAAAAAAAAGAATTAATAAAGGAAACCTCCTCTGAACAGATAATCCACCCAAATTTCCATATTCCTAAGGAAAAAAAGTTGACAGCAGCCTTTTTCCCTTGTGAAACCTGCCATTCCTATTTTATTAAGTTTCATTTTCTATGTGAAGTTAAAAGGAAAAAAATTTTAACTCACTATAAAAAGAAAAAAAAAACTAAAAATAATTCAAATTCAGGTGTTCCCTTTGCAAATAATTAGATCATAATCTAAGTTGCTTTTTTTCCCTTGACTTACAGATGTAATTTGATGAGAGCAGAGTTAAACATTCATCCCTCCTTAAAACACACATACACATGCAGAGATGAACTATTATTCTGTTATTCTGCATGTTTTATGGAAAGTGAAGAAAGTGAGATTTAAAAGTAGTTCTTGTGAGTTCTGATATGAACTGTCATCTTTATTCATGAAGGTACTCATCTGCACAATTAAGATTCACCTAACATTTACACCTAAATCTTTGCTTTCCAACTGGCTCCTAATTTTTTTCCATTACCATCCTTGTAAGGGATGAAACACTGTCTTTTAATAGTCAAGTGTTCCTGAGTAGTAACATCTGATGGTTGTGAAAACTTTTGGAGTACTAGCTGGATTTAAAGTTTAGGGGACCTGGAAAACTTAACTTGCTTATTTAAGAATTCTCCTTAGTGTTTCAATTTATTAGATAATCTAGCCAAATCTAAATGTAGCAGCCCTTAATTCAGATTAAAAACATGACACATGCATGCCAACTACTGAACCTAATTCAGTGCCTATGTGCGAATGAATTCGACTGTACATCTGCATTCTTCTATACATCTTCCTCTTTGGAGATATCTAATCTATTGCTTATTCATATAAACATTTAGGACATGAATTTGGGATAATAGTTTATGGATTAACTAATTCAAAATGCACTTAAGGATATCTAAGTATTCAAATAAGGAAAGAAAAAATTCAGCTGCCGTCTTTGACAGTCTCAATCACTGTCCCTGAAAGTCTGTGTTAGAATTGTACATGTTACTTCCTATTTACAACAATAACTTTGCCAGATGCTCTGGCGGCCTGGGCTGGGCATTTCAATACATAGAAGCCTCAGTTAGAACAGCCTGAAGATTTCAGGGGACGAGATCATGGTTCATATTGTAAATAAGATGTACAGACATGCCTTCAGTTTTTGGTTAGTTTTCTGCCAATGTATTGTGGATCCCAAATCCTCTGGTGTTTACTACAGGGATACCACATGAGAGCACAAAACAAAAATAACTGTTCTGAAAAAAAAAAAATTCACCTACACTGAAGGGAAAAGGTAAGCACTAAAAACATCATTATATGACCAAGAGAGGAACACAGGCCTCCTAATGTAAGGCTTGGGTAGACATTGGGTTAAATCACTTTAAAGAGTAGCATGAATATCCCCCATGAATAAATAGTACCTAAAAGCTTTACCTTTCTACAGCAAAAGGGAGAAACTGCTCCAGTTGACACTTGTCTCTGTACCAACTGAAACAATCAATGTGATGCAGCATTTGCTGACAGCCACATCAGGGGCTCCTTTTCACAGAAATACATCAAGGAAATATCCAAATGCCATAACCCTTTGATAATGAAAAGGTCTGGCTAGGGTGTGGTAGATAAGGTAGTTGACAAAATGTTAGGGGAAGGATGGATCCTTGGAATCCAGGTTCAGATACAAAAGCATTTGAGGTCAGCCTTAATCTCAAGCCTACAAAAGATCAAACATTTTTACCTTACCTGTTTTGGTTTAAACACAGAAAAGTGGCTTTAATCTTTTCTCATGTGAAAGCAGTGACAGTGACTACTTTCTATCATAACTTACAGTCAACAGTTTATAATAAAATCTTCTGCACAAAAAGAACCAGTGATGTTTTTCCTCAAATTAATATGAAGAAATAGGGTAGGGCAAGGAAGATGAAGAGGGGAATTTCTTTCTTATGATCATGGATGCTGCAGGACTGTAAAGATAATATTAATTTTTTAATTTGCTTCCTTCTAAAAGACTGCAGAGTGAGAAATTTGCAGCCCCAATAAAAAATGTCATAGTAATAATTTAAATTATTGTCAGAAAGGAAGATTGAGATTCAGAGACAACCAAGAAAATCATGTTGCAGGGCAGGCTCAATACATTATAAAATTATTTGAAAATACAACAATGCCTTCAGAATTATCACATACAAAAGCAATACTATAGATAATACTCCCTTATATGCAATTCACAAACCTAAAAAATAAATTTAAATAGTGAAATCTCAATATAAAGTTTCATCATAAAACAGACTATTTTATATACATACATATTTAAATGAAAAATGTGGAAACAGTAAATTTGAATGATCTTGGAAATTGTTTTCAAAGTTAAGAAAGCCAGAAGATGCCAGCACTAACATACTAACCTACTAACAGCACTAACATACTAACCTACTAACAGCACTAACATCAAGTTAAAAAATAGGAAGAATTAACAAGTTAACATTTGGAGGGGGGGGGTATCAGGGATTGAACCAAGGGGCACTTTACCACTGAGCCACATTCCCAGCCCTTTTTATTTTGAGATAGGGGATCGCTAAGTTGCTGAGGCTGGTCTTGAACTTGTAATCCTCTTGCCTCAGCTTCCCAAGTTGCTGGGGTTATAGGTGTGTGCCACCACATCCAGTTTAACAGGTAACTTTAAGAGGTCAGTAGGTAACTACCTGCCAGTGGCTGGGGAAGGGCCTGAGGGAAGCTTTTGAGGTAACATTGCTTATCTCCATCTAGTTGGTGGCAGTGGGCACATTCACCTTATAAAAATTCATCAATCTGTACACTTACAATTGCTATACTTTTCCATGTGTACACTACATTTCAGTTCTAAAAATTTACTATTAGTGGTACTACTACTAAAAACAGTGATAACAGTAAACTGTCCATAGAACTACATAGGGAGGGGCGAGGAAAGATAAAGGAAAATATAAATAAGGAAGGGTGGAGAAGTGAACAGATTGATGAAGGCGGGTACTTTATCACAAGATCATTCAAATAACGGCCACTAAATCTACTGCTTGCAACAATTTCTTCATAGGCAAGAAGTGTTAGGAAGCAAGTAAATATCTGAGTTTCATAGCATGAGGATGAGTGTGAAAAGACAGCAGAAGAGTGGAAGAAAGAATGATTAGGTGAGAGAAACCTCAGTAGGTCGTGAAAGCATGTGAGCATATCATAACCAAGCGACTTAAATGGAAAAGAGCAACGTACCTCAAGTTGAGTTGCATCAACCCCGCAACATGGGACCTTGAAATGTGCTTGCCAGTCTTGTTCACTAAGCCTGCCCTCTGACTTGTAATTAAGGCGATTTGGAGGTGGGGTGGGCACAAAGCGTGCCTGTTGAGAGATGGGGAAAGGAAATTACATATACCCTGTAGACAGTATTACTTATAAGCACTGAGTATACATCAAGACAGATTTTTTTAAAACTGCAATTATAATATACTCCTCTAATCACCCAAACACCTTTTTTAAACAGCTAATAGTTTCTAAGGCGTACGGCAGCCAACAGTTATATAAACAAACCCTGGAGAGAATAAAAGTAACAAAGCAGGAATAACTGAATAATTTGCTGACTGGTGATGAATGTACTTTGGTCCTCAGTCTCTTTATCTCCTTTTCCCCCCTCTGACCCCACCCCTTGGCAGGGCTGGGAATGGAAACCCAGGGCCTATGCATGGTAAGCAAGTGCCCTACCACTGAGCTATACCCGCAGCCCACTCAATTTCTTCACTTTGTTGGGGTCAATGCTGGGGATTGAATCTAGGACCTCACACATGCCAGAACAGGTTCTGCCACTGAGCTATACCCTATCCCCTAGCTCAATTTCTTACTCCCTTTTCTCATACTTGTTATTGAAAGAGTCATTAAATATTTTAGCCACTATTAGGGAAGTTTTATCAAGGCCTTGAAAAGCTGTGAGGAACACGAAAGTTCCTGGTCACAAGAAGTTTACAATTTAGTACAGAAGCCATACACAAAAAGCACCATATATAAAAACAGAATATGGTAAGAGAAGCAGTAGCAGAATTCTATTTGAGAAAAAGATTCCTTCCAGCCAGTATGATAAAAGAAAGTTTCTAAGCAGACATGGCCTTTTCTCTGGGACATGAAGAACTTGTAGTATTTCCACATAAGTGATCCAATTTGATTAGAACACAAGGTAGGGAGTGTGTAGAGCAATTAAGAATCGAAGATGGAGGACCAATAGGTGTTGCTATAACGGTAAGAGTTCTACAGTCCACTAGAAAAAGTGGCTGTTTCCCCAGTGACTTGGGAAGCTGAAACAGGAAGACCATAAGTTTGAGACCGGCCTCAGAAACTAAGTAAGGCCCTAAGCAACTTAGAAAGATCCCGCCTCAAAATAAAAATAAATAGGCTGGGGTTGTACCTCAGTGGTGGACCACTTGCCTAGCACATGTGAGGCACTGGATTCAGTCCTTAGCACCACATAAAAATAAATATACTATATCCATCTCCTACTAAAAATAGAAATAAATAAATAAATAGGACTGGGGATGTAGCTCAATGGATAAGTGTCCCTGGGTTCAATCCCAGGTACTTTAAAAAAAAAGGCTTACTATTTATCACATTATCCAGGAACCATCAATACTAGAAGATTCCAGAAGGTTTATGTGGCAATAGCACAATGAACTGAAGTGTGAAAAGAAAGACATGAAGAGATGAACTAGGAAGCTATTATAATAAACTGGGTAAATGATTCCAGGAAATAGGGCTGGGGGTGTGACAATCAAGAAAAAAGATACATGAGGACAAAACCAAAGGAACAAGAATGATTGACAGGCTGAGAGTAACAAATGAGAAGAGTCAATGAAGACACCAGTGCTCTGATAGTCTGAACAAAGGAAAATTATAGCACCATCAACAGAAATGGGGATAAACTAGTTTGCCGGAATATATACCAACCTCAGTTTAGGGTAAAAGCAGACCATGTAGATGGCCAGGCAACTAGAAATGTTCAGACAACAGACTGATACTGGAGTCATCAGATCTGAGAACCATCTATATATACATGACACAAATGGTAAAGAATGTGACCACAGCATCTTAGGGGACACCTATAGTTATTGAGGGAGAAGACAGAAGGAGCAGTGTTAACAGGACCATCAGACCTAATGTTCTAAACAGCAAGGGAAGACAGTTTCAGGACGTAGGATGGTCAAGAGTTTTAAATACTTCAATAAACAATACTATATTCAGGGTATAATAAAATCAAGAGTGGCAATACAATAGTAAGAACAAAACAAACTGGTACTGATGAATACCAAATTCAGAACAACGCTTAAGGAACAGGAGGAGGAAATAGGGGGCTTGGCAGTGACTGGCATAATATAATTTGAATGGTAACCTAGAGTACTTCAGATATCTGCGTCTGTACATGGTAGTTCTTAACTTTGGGGAAATGGGCATTCAATATAGCATTCCCAATATGTAGGTGGTTGAAATATTTTATAACTGTATTTTGTGTTGCAAGAGTTTTCTAATAGGTATATAGAGAATGAAAAGCATATAGAATCCACATTCCACAGGAATTAAGAAGTAAGCAATTTGTAAAGGAAAGAAGCAGAAAAGATGAAACAATTCTTTGAAAAAAAAATTTCAAGCAAGAAAAATTTGATCTAAAACATTAGCAGGGCTTTGGAGAAGTTGTAAAAATGAGTAGACAGGTTTTTTTTGTTGTTGTTGTTGTTGTTGTTTTTTCACTAAAAGAAGAAAAATAAAAACTGCCTATGATAGGCAAAGGGGACAAAACCAGGGGAGAAAAGGATATTGAAGATCTAAGCCAGAGGGGAAATGATATAAAAGGGTCCTAGGAGAGAGTATGGTCAAGAACACAAATGAAACTGGTGTGGCAGTGCAAGTCCTAATCCCAGCAGGCTGGGCGGCCGAGGCACAAGGACCGTGAACTCAAGGTCACAGTGAGATCCAGTCTCAAAAAAATATATAGAAAAATTTTAAAGTAGAGGTTAAAAAAAAAAGAACACAAGTGAAAACATGCCCCTTTAGGAAGAAAAATAGATTTTTTTCCCCTCAGAAACCAAAGGTAAAAGATAAAAATTCCATGGCTTAAAGAAAAAATACACACACACACACACACACACACGTATTAAAATGCTCTCATCTTAAAATTTAACTATATATTTCCCCCACTAAATTGTACACTTGTTATAAAAGGGACAGAATTCACCCATCTTTGGTCGTCCAGGCCTAACAGACACTTAAACATAAATATGTATTCAATAAATGATAGCCTAGAAAATATAGGATGAATCATCCCAGAAAAACAAAAGTTGAAGTTACCTATTCAGAGAGGCACAACAGGAAGAAATCAAGGACTACTAAGAAAGGAGGAAAGGTTTGGTCCAGTTGGAGAGGATAAAATGAAACTCAGAATCGAGAAATGTTAAATAAAAGAAATGGTAGAAAGCAGAAAGGACTTGGCCTTGGTTTCTACACAAGCATGTCCAGTCACAAGCAAGCTGTCTGGGTCTAAGACGGTGTGATTCAGACTTCCCAGTTCGGGAACTAGCAAGGAGTTCTCAATGCAAAGAGCAAAACTTTTTGCTCCAAAACATACATCCTAATGGCAACAGCACATCGTAAACAATTACAATGGGTATCACACAGCGCACCCATGGCAAGTAGTTCTCATAAAGAAAATTAAGACACAGAATTGATTTTGGATGAAATTATTTAATCTTTATTTAGACATACCAAATCCTAAATGTTTACTACGTAGTTTTTTAAATGTCTGTGAATTTATAACTGGCTAAGGAAATTCCCCAAAGCAATCAAAGATCAAAATTCTTTACACTATGTTACACATGGGATTTCAATGAAGGACCAGGCGATGTGGAAGAATATTAATTCATTAACAAACATGAGATAAAGCTGAGGAGAATTGAGTTCCTATCCCTACTGTCTGATTCTGACCTCCAGGACTACAACTATGGTCCAAAGTCACACCGACTCTCAAAGGTTGCATTAATAGAACTCAGCACTGTAAGTCCAGAATCCCTCTAGGGAACAGGGAAATGATGGGGTCCATCGCCTGGTCAATATCAGCAGCCACCAAAGAGTCACCACAGGGATATGGGACAAAGACATTCATCAGCCACTATAGCCTGTCTTCCTAACAAGAGTCCTTTCTGTGAGGACCACTGTCTAAGTGACCTGACACAAAGCTTTATAAAGCAGCATTAATACTGTGGGCCAAAATGAGATTGATCTTTGAGCTTCGTGGTCTCCTGTTGTCAACAGTGCATTATAAAACCAATACTAAATACTTTATAAACAGGTCTCCCTACAGTGTATTAGAAAAACAGTGCATATTTCATGCCCCATAGTTAGGTAGCCACATATCCATCAGACTAATAAATTATTTATTGGGTACTCAGAAGTGCAATAAGAGTCAATAAACTAACTTCTGGATACTTATAAGCTACTATTTCACTGGAAATTATAACTGAATGATAAAACTATCTCACAGACTGGATGGTGGATGGGAAATCCTAGATCTCTCAAATACAGTGTTAGAAGGAAACACAGGCCTCATGAATGAGAAGGGACAAAAGGCCCTATGCCCTGTAAAGAGTCCTGGTTATTGAAAGCACCACCCAACCCCATGCTTGCTTCCTTTCTCCTGTGTATAGATTCCTTTGGTTCTACCATCCTTGGACACAGATGAAGGACATAAAAACTAGTGGTAACATTTCTAACACACCCTGACTCAAGCCAGATGACAACTACCACTAATGGTTTGCAGTTGACATCTCCAGAGAAACTATACAATGACTTGAGGGTAAAAGCTTTCTGCTACATGCACAGTATGGAATTTGAATTCTAAGGTTAAAGACTCACTGTCCCCGTACCCCTATTTTTGATTAAAGCACCCAAGCCTGTGAACATCCTATGATACAGTCCCTGGTGCCTGGTCTAACATGATTAGGCATCTCATTTCTGGTTGCACCCCTCTGATAGAGAACCTTCTGTTCTGGAATGGATTCCAGCCCATCAAGAAAGAATTTCTTCAGCTGGGAGTTATTTCTCAAACTATCAGAGGCGTGGACCTTTGTGTAGTATTGTGGGTGCCATGGTTTCACATGCTGGCCACATTAATACTGGAGAGCAAGCATCTGTAACCCACAGCTGTGTGTGCTCCAGCCCCAAAGCACCCGCAAGGCTGATGCCAATGCAAACCACTCTTCCCATCCCACGTCGGAACCACACTGGTTTTCTTCAGCAGCCAGGCGCTGAGATACAGTTCTGAAAATGAAGGTTTTGGGTTCTTTCCATCCACATGATGGGTATAGAATGTTGAGAAGAATACTGCCAGAGGGACTGGCACTTTTATTCTCCCCATCCCACACCAAGTGAACAAACCATAAAGAGCTTTATAGTGTCAAAGGGTGTTCAAAAGTCCCCCGGGGGAATAACAAAAATGGAAAAATACATAGATTTTCTTCCACACTGTTTTCATTTTTCTTCTTAGTGTCTTATATTTTACCCCTATTGAGTGGAGTTTTTAAGGTTGAAAATATTTTATGTGGGTAGAAAAAAAGATGTAGAAATAAACGAAAAATATGGGAGAGACTTGATTTCACATCACTTCTTCAGAAAGACCTCCCCAAATCCTAGAAATCATGAAAGCTGATGTAAAAACATGAAACAAGACTAGTTACTTTGTATTATTTTTGCTACTACAACCACTACTGCTGAGATGATTATTCATATTAATGAGTTTGGTATGTAGACAAACTATAAAAGACGCAGTCTCTGACCTCAAGTACTTATCTCTGTCTTTTGGGATTTACTCCTCCTGCTAGATTTACTTTTATTCTTCATACCCGTGCCCAGAGGAAGTGATCATCACTCAGGACTTGGACCATTTCCATGGGTGGGGTTTAAATATGGCAACAAGAAGAAAGAGAACTTTTGCCCTTGGACACAAAGGTGGCCCCAAAGCTCAGGATGTCTAGTTTGTGGCAAAAAGAAATAAAAACTCCCTGTGAAAATTTTACACTGGTCTCACTGAGCTCTATCAGAAAAAAAAAAAAATTCTTACAAAGTGTGAAAGTACATAGTATTCCATTGCCTAATCACATCAAGCACATATAAGCACAAACCATGTCCCTCTACACTAAAGATGGTGAGACACCAGTCTCTACCTTCCCTTATAATTAGTTATGTTTTGCATATGTGCTTAGAAAACATGTAGAACAGATGCATTCAGGGTGTCAATGGTGCCCGGTAGTTAAACGCCAAATTTAAAGTGAGATTACTTGGGTTTCACTCTATGTAGAAACATTTGCCATTTGTGGAACCTCAGCAAAATTGTTACGTAGTCAAAACTGTTCATCTCTAAAATGGAAATGATCTTACTAATTCACATAATTAAATGTTTTTAACACAAAAGAGAGAGGTACATAGCTCAGTGGTGTAGTGCTTGCCTAGCATGTGCAAAGCCCTTGTTTTGATTTCTAGCAGTTGTGTGGGGGTGGGGGAGAGGCAGAGGGGAGGAAGGGATCTCAAACAAGAAGGCTGAAAGCAAAGTTTGGCCTCACATACATTTTGGTCAGCTCCCTAAGTGAGAGGGTATGAGTGGGCATGTGTGTTTAATTAGTGACCAACAAGAAAAATTCAAGAAACTTTATTATTTTAAAATATTATTATCAGCTGCTAGGGATGGGGGTTGGTAGAGAGAGAAAAAAGGTAAGATGTCAAGGAGTTAAAGATAAGGCAACAAAATCTATGTTCCTTCCTGATAGCAGTGGGGGACCGGGGATGGTCACTCTTTGTAGCTTGCAATCTCAGCTGGGCAGTCACCACTACTCCCCAGTGTATTAAATCCCACCTGTTTCCCTCAATTCATTATTTGTCCAGCCACTATAGCCATCTGAGTTTGTGACATCTGGCCTGTAAGTCACTCCACATTAATCTAGCATATATGGAGAATTCATTCACACATAAATGAAGGTCATATTTAAATAAAATGTCAAGTACCAAGAATGTTTTCTATTGCCTCTGCTACAATTACAGACATGTGCTCTGCGATAGCTATTTCAGGAATAATAGTTCTCAAATATATTTATTTTTAACCAATGAAGACCTTGTTTTTAAAAGATGTTAATATTGAATATACAGGACAATACTTACAATGCCAGAGCCCCTTGACCTCAGTTGCCTAAGACATCTACACAGAATTATAAGGCTGTACAAAAAAATTTTTTTAGAAAACTGACCTAAGCTGACTGCTTGAACATTTAATGAGGGAAAAGGGAAACTGAGGCAAGGTCACAAAATAAGCAGATGGCAGAGCTTGGACAATTTTTCAGGGTCTTTGTTACCCAAAATACTTATACTAGAGTTCACAGTGGTGGTCCCAAGGATGGAAAATCAACTAGTATTCCAGTGTTGCTCTTACTGACGTATGAGAACTGACTACTAAATTTTCAGGCAGTTTATAAGCAAGGAGACTTCACGTTGGTAATTTGAAATGGGCCATGTTGAGAACCCTTACAAGAACAGTCAGCAAATGCTACAAATCAGAGCTCCTGTGTAGAACACCATGAACTAGTTGTCCAACTTTTACAAGCACCATCCCTGGCTGAAATTCTGACATTTGGCTAAGTTAGGCACCTTTACGTGATACACATGATCAAGTATGGGTCCATTTACTCCCCTCTAGAGCTCTCAAGGCCAAGTCATACTCTTAAGAGTTACAGAACAAAATAACTGATGTACAAGTTTGGAGTCCTTACTACGTGTAAAGCATTGTGATAAGTTTTATAAGATACAATTATAGTAAAAGCACCATATCCAGAGGTCTTATGAAATTAATAATTCTGGATAACCAGAGTCTAGGGGATGGTACCTTACATTTAATGAACACCTGCTGTATGCCAGGTTCTATGCAAAGCATAAAGTATTTTTTCATTTGTTCTTCACAGGTCCTATGAGAGGTATTATTATTCTCATCTTACCAATAAGGAAACTGATGCTAAGAGAATTAAGTCACTTTACCAAAGTCTTATATTAGTGTCAAAGCAGGAATTTAAGACCAAGCTGGTCTTATTTCAAAATATGTGTTCATCCCACTATCCTGCACTGCCTCTCTAGGTTTCTATGACGTCAGAAAAAAATTTTCTTAAAGGGTGTTGCATGTCACCCTATGTCTTTAAATAGGACATATCTTTCAAGACAAATAATTTTTTTCTTTTTGAATACCAACTGATATGGAGTGATACCTTGAGGGTTTACAGAGGGAGCAAAGAAAATCTGAGAATGTGCTATATTTCAAATTCAACAATATACCATTTTATTCTTCCATAGTTAATGGTAATTACTTATTATATAGCCAATGTCTGCCTTCCCCCCACTTCTATAAAATGTTACTACTATACTATGAGTCTTTCCAAAGTAATATTAAGTAGTAATTAAGAATGAAAAAGTTCAGTACTGGCAAGAAACACCTCCAAGTAAATCATGAGTTAACAGCAAGATGCAGAACAGGAACCTAGTATATGACCATATATGTTTAAGAGAGAGAGGGAGAAGGAAGACGAGGAAAAAGAAAAACTAGAAGGAAGTTGTAAAATCATTTCACATTTAGGCTAAGCTACTTAAAGAAATACCTTCTGGGGAAGAAAAATACCCTCTGGTACAGAAACCTACTCTGAGAGGGGATGGGAAATTTGTTTTCTCTAAGCTTCAATGCTCTTTTTTTCACTGTTCATGATGTGTACATTTTAGCAATTAACAAAATAAAAAACAAAGGTAGTCTAATGAGGGCCCCAACAACCAAAAAGAATTTAAGAGCTTATGGTACTAGGCAAAATGGAAAGCTGCTATCTAAGCTTGGAAGCATTCTTTCATGTCTCCAGCATGCTCAAAACACTGTTTTTTGCCTAGTTCTCAACTATTCTCATATCAGCAATGGTGTAAGATTTAAAACGAGGTCTGCTAACTTTTCCTGATATACAGTACAGTTGGAGACCATAAACACACAAACAAAATTAAAGATGCAAATAACTGTTCTTTCTTACGAAAGATGTATCAAAAGTCAATATGCGTTGCTAACACTACTTCAAGGACCATAAGTAATTTGGTCACAAGAGGGCTATGACCCCAGTTTTGTGGGCTAAAGAGAATATCAAAAGGCAAGAGAAGAGAGCATTCCAAATGGGCAGGGAAGCAAGCATAGAAATAAGTGTAAGGAAGCACCGTTCCTGGGTAGAGGAAAGATATTAAGATATTAGAAAGAGAATATATTAGAAAACTATAGAGGCCTTGAAATTTGGACTTTTCAGGTTCTGAAGAGAAAGGTAAAATTGGAAGTTGTGTCTCAGGAACAGTGTATTGCTGTGTATTAGAAGTTGTGTTTCAGTTAGGAACAGAGCACAGTGTTTACCAGAAAAGCAAGACATATGAGGCAGAAATATTCATGTAGGGGATTTGTCTTGTATTCAAATATTTGTCTACAATATAACCTCCAAGAACAAGGGAGTATGGGGGGTTTCTGTCTGTATTGCAAGTATTCTACATGAACACTTGACACTACCTTAAGCACTAATAGAAAATGGACAGCCCAGGGCAGAACCAAGGACCTAAACTAGGTAAAAGAAACAAATTAACAATTTATAGTGTTTTGCTTCCTTTTACAAAGAATCTATAAGAACTAGTGCCTGTGTTTGAGGGAAAGAGTATCAATACCTGTGTATATATACAGTTAAAGTATGTCTAGCTGGAGAATATTTTCTGAAATTAATCATCCAACACTCAAATTATGCTCTGTCCTCAATTCTTTACCATATACTCCTAACTGGGCCTCTCATCCAATAGTATATGGCTCAGCACTCACATCTAGGTTGACCCTGTCACCTCCCTATCTCACCATTCTTGCCTGACATTATAAAGATGTTATACATAGTCTACATGTTTGACAAGGGATCATCTGTCCATGTCAGAAGGGAATGGGCATCTCTCCAGAGTGCGTGACATACTCCATCAATAAATGCAAATGCTCTCAAACAAGCTCTAGAATCCGCTGGATTTCTGCAATTGAATATCCCTCTCATATAGGTCCCAAACTCAATCTCTCTGAATTGAATCATAACATTCTTGCCATAACTGTTGCCTGTCCCATTTCACCATTTCACTAATGAACAGATAAGCTTCCTGCTCATCAAGGCTTAAAAGCAAATTTGTCCATTTCACCTCCATATTCTTACCATGTTTGGCATAGTGCCTAAATTTGGTTGACTAAATCAACACCAGATGAATAAATGAATGATAACAGTAACTCAGGAGCATCTATGCTAGGAAGATAAATTCAGGGTGTGCGTCCGTTGACTGTTCCCTCAGCAGCACTGGCAGGCATTCCTAACTGAGCGTAGAATTTTTTTTTCCCCCTTCTGGGTCACCTCAGCCTCTCAAAGCATTCATCACCAGTCAGTAAAAATTCATCCACAAAATAAAACATATTTGTTATCCCTGAACTATGCCTTTTTTCTTTTAAGTTCCAAGTTACTGTCATTTTTTAAAAGTTTTTCTAGTTTGAGCCCAAAAGAAAAAGGCATTAAGTTCCAAATTAAGTCTAGAACTATAAAAACAATCTTCTCTCCTATTGTGCTTAGACTTGATAAAGATACCAAGTATATTGTGAATACCTGAATACTAGATGAAAAAATGTAAAGTGAAGAGTTCGGCCTCCACAATCTCTTTAGCACACAAGTGCTAAATGCTTTCAAGGAAAACTAGGTGCCTCATCTAAGAGAGCAATGAAATCCCTCCGTCTGAGTCATCTTAGAATCCATCTCCATTCACTTTCAAGACACACCCTCCCTCCCAATTTCTCTTGCACTGCAGATTTATTTCTCTCAAACAAAAATTAATAAATACCACTAGACAAAGTGGTACATGCTACTCAGTAGGCTAACTCAGGAGGATCGTAAGATCAAAGGCCAACCGAGGCAATTTTGCAAGATCCTGTCTCAACATAAAAAATACAAAGGGCTGGGGATGTATCTGGTGGTAGAGCCACTGGGTTCAATCCCGAGTACCACAACAAATAAAATAAGTAACAAATTTCAAACACTGTGAAGAAACATTTTATATATATATATATATATATATATATATTTATTTATTTATTTATTTATTTAACAGTTTCTTTAGAAATATTAGCTCAAACCAGGCTCAGTGGTGCACTCCTATAGTCCCAGCTACAAAGACAGGAGACAGGACAGGAGGATGGAAAGTTCAAGGCCAGTCTGAGCAATCTAGTGAGACCCTATATCAAAATAAAGTTTTCAAAAGGGTTGAGGATATAGCACCTAAAACTTTCGCCTCAACATTTAGATAGTCCTTACCATATTAAAACAACTGTTCTGGGGGATAGTAGTAAGTCAAAAGAAAAGGTGCATGCTGTTGTACACAAAATAACCAGCTGACTGAAGCTGTGAATTAATCGTTTAATCTCAGAACTGAAATTCTCATGCAGTCTTGGAGAACAAGTCATTTTTATAAATGACTTGGCAATCACACATTCCAAAGACAGCCTCTCAAATTGCCAGATTAAAAAAATACAAGTTACACAAGAACCTGTGTACTTCTTTTCTAGATGCCACCCCTTTCTGAATAAACACATACCACTAAGCAAACAATCTCAACAATCTTTTTAAAGAGAAAAAGAAGTTGAATCATTTGCCATCTTTGTATAAAACAAAGAAATTGCAGAGGAGTGTGAGCTGGCAAGTCAGCCAAAGTGAAATGCATTCCACATGGTTAGCAGCCAGCAAGCTGAAGGAGGGAGAAAACCTGACACTTAAGGCTTCAAAATGATCACAGCCTACTAGGGTCTACTCTCAGTTTTGACTCCGGATGCACGTTTTAATAGTGACTAACACTTATGGAACTGCACAGAGCCTAATGTCAAGATGTTTCCATGTCCCTTAATATCATGCAAACATCCCAGGTCAAATATAACATGACACTAATAGTCTGGAAGCAAAGTGGATGACCAGAAACTGTATTTTATTTTAACAGATCTAATAGATTTCTCTTTGCAGTGGTTGTGGGAAAAGACATGGCAGAGTTTGAACATTAACAACGGTTGTTAAGGTAAAGCTTAATCCCAAATGTGTTAGCATAAAACTACCCACTTCAAAAAGATTTTAGAGTATATTTTATTAAATCCTGAAATGCATGTCCTGGTAAATTTCTATATAAATTTGATTTACAAATTCCACTGAAAATGTGCCACAGCTGGCAGAATAAATTACTACAATAAATCATTATTAAATAACTGTAAATCTTTGTAATGACATAATGCCTAACTAAAAAAAGTATGCAGAAGTGAACATTTGGTAGAAGAAAAGCACTCTTCACACAGAAAAACAAATTACAAAATTTACCATGCCAACACTACAATATGATTCAATGACTAAACAGGGAAATAAAATTCACATAAATAGTACTTAAATCTACAGTGGAGTTGTGTTCACTATTGCATCAAAACAAACCACATGGCAAGGAGTAAGAGACTCAGGTTTTTGACATTAACGATCACACTGACAACGGGTAAGTCTTATGCATAGAGCTCCATCCAATATTTTGCTAGACAATAAAAACATATTTCAGGTATCAATCACCAAGACCAGTTAGTCCTTCCTTCAATGCTTCATAAATATTCCTCTAAAATAATCTATTTCTCTACCTCTACCCTCTCCTCTGTATAGAACTCCACCTGACTTCAAAATAAACTTTTTCAAAAAAACATGTTACATTCTTTTTGATGGGGAGCAGATGGGTAGCTAGAGCAATCCATTACTTTAGATATCACTTGAAGTGAATCACTCCAAACACACCTGCCTTATTTAGCTCTCCCTAGCCTCCATTTGTCAAAGTACAGACACTTGGTACTCCTGTCGCAACCAACGGGGCTCATGGCTCCAGCCAGCAAGATGAGTTCCAGCTCAGTGACAGGTCCTAGAGTGCCTGCTTACAGCATGTGACTGCTGTTCCTGCCTCTCGGGAAGGGTAAATCATTAACTGACATTTTCACAACAGAAGAAGTGTCTAAGGTAAACCCATGAAAACTGTTAGTCTACCGAATATTGCACACTGCCAGTTGGTAAAATCTCTGCCCAGGTGATCACTGCCTACTCTTGTTTGTATTTATACTTCAGTTTACAGACACTAGTCTTCATAAAATGAAAAGATGTCCCTGAATGCCACCCCTAGCCATTTTTCTATTTGCCAAACGCAAGTCACCAAGAGTGTCTCTCAGTAAGAACCACTGTCTCTTCTAGCCCATGTAGGCTTCACCAATATAGGAGGCTGATTCAGGAAAGTCACCCTCACCCAATAGGCGAGCAAACTGAGCTGTCCAAAACACTAAAGGGCAAAGATGGCCTTATTTAGTCTACCTCACAATATTTTTATACATACAAATGGGACAGTATTTTCCCCCTGTATTTCATTTTCCAATTTGTTATAAGAGCAAAATGCTATCCCTTTTTCAAAATGGAGAAGCTGCTTCACTAAGATTATGAGCAAATGCGTTACCCAGAGGCACACTTGGGCCCCATGGTCAGCTATTTCTTCCCAATAAGATACTTCCCCCATTGCCTCCACTTCCAGTCCTTGTAAAGTCATTCCCAAGTATTGCTCACTCTCATGGGATAGCAAAGCATCCGTGCTATGGCCTCAAACCTGACACATTCCAGACCAAATAAATAAGCCAGTAAAACGATACCTAACTCTGTAAAGGCGAATAAACATCTAAAAGTAACTCGCGGAAACAACTGAAAATATTTCCAAATAAGCAAAAGTTCAAAGAGAAAGAGCAAGACAGCATGAGACAACATAACTCCAAAGAAGAGGGTTAGACGCAGCACTGGTGCAGGAAAACAGTCAAGAGGAGACCCAGGAAACCAGGAATGTACAATTCCATGAACAAGAAGAAAAGAGATTGAGGAGAGAAGCCAGGTAAGCACAAAAAACACTTATTAATACAAAAAGATGGCGGCTAGATTACAAGAGTGGGATGAACTAAATTTCTAGCTACATTACCCAGAAATCATAATCACAGACAAGAATGTTAGCCACTGCTAGGATCATGACTTCAGTACCAACCACTCAGGGTAATTTATTTGAGTTAACTTTGATCATACAAAAAAAGACAGGACCTTCTCCCTTCTTCCCTTCCCCATCTTCTATCCCCTAAACAACCTAGTCTATTCCTAGGCTTCAGTTACCAAATGTGTTGATGGGCACCAAATTCTCCCTGCAGCCTATGTTGCTCTTCTACATAACAAATGCATTCCCATCAGCTCCAAAGTAATGTCTAATAGCAACTTCAAACTTGACAACTCCTCACATTTGTCCCCCAGAACAGCCCACGTCAGTAAATGATACCATCCACCATTAAGGGGTTAAGAAAATGATTTTCTCATTTATAAAAAACAATTTTATCCTTCCTCACTTTTCTTAAGAGTGTTTCCTTGGAGACACAGTGAGTCTGAGTTCTTACTTTAACCTTTGGAACAGAGATAAATCTCTCTAGGGATGAAGCCCAGTCTCCAGTTTTTACAATGTAGAGATATCTTCAAGGTCATATATGGAATCAACTCCAGATATGTGAAAATAAACCTGAGTTTAATTCAAGTGCCTTTCATATGGGGTAAGGAAGACCATCACAGGAAGCAGCCCTTCGTCTCTGGAGATGAGAAACTGATCTACTTTATTTATCCTGCTTCTGTGTACAAACTGGGCGGTTTACTACATGTAGTCAACCGCTAAATCTTTCAAGTCTACCTCCTAAATATCTCTGTATCTATCTATTCTCCATTCCTTTGGCTACCACCATGGTACAAACTAGCATTCTTGGACAGTTGAAACAATATCCTATCTCAGATTTTTGCATTCACTTTTTCTCCATTCCAACCTATTCTCCAAACTACAGTTGCATTTCCAAAAATCCTTTAAGAGGCTTCTACAAGATTTGATCTCTGCCAACATAACCAGCTTCATCTCCTGACTCCTCCCAGTGATCACCCACTTCTCTCTGCTCCAGTCCTTCACCTTGTTTTAAAGCCTTTCACCTCCTCTTTCCTAAACCTCCTCATCTTCAGAGACTGTTTCTTTACCTGAACTAGAAAAGATTGTTACCTATTCCTATTCAGCACTTTTCAGCACTTCTAATTATTTAACATCCATCTCCCCTATGGGTCAGTAAGCACCACAACGGCCAGGCTCTTTGATCCTATCTTATGAGTGCTTAGTATAGATTTAATAACACAAATGAGCCGAACACAGTGGCACACACGTGTAATCCCAATGACTCCAGAAGGTGAGGCAGGATTGCAAATTTGTGGCCAGTCTCAGCAACTTACCAAGAAACTAAGCAATTTAGTGAGAAATTTTTTTAAAAAATTAATTAAAAAGGGCTGGGGATGTAGTTCAGGGGAAAGCACCCCTGCTTCAATCACCAGTATCTAAAGATAAAAACAAAAACTCCTGATTGTATACCCCAATGTACTAGCCAATGCAAGTAGAGAATCAACTTAAAAGCTGTTTAAAATTAGGTGGATTTATCTGTTTTATTTTATTTATTTAATATGACCTTAAATCTTTCCCTATATGGTATAACATCTTGAATCTTATCACTTTGCACCTAACTAAATAGAAAATCATGATCTGAAGGACCAAATTCCCCATCACAGTTGCTTCTAGCTACCATCATCAAGACAGATTAACTCAGTTATGCACCAAGTTTGAGTCCAATAAGCCCTCTTTGACAAATGTCAAACATAATAATAAGAAATATAAGAAACATCCATAAAAAGCCTGAAGATGCTTCTTCATACTTGACAACAAGCAGTTATGTTTGCCATTTCTTCAAATCCTTTCTCAAAACTGCATCATTAATGATGGCTAATGCAAATGTTGACTATGAAATTTTATTCATTTTTTTCAGCAACAATTGAATGCCTGCTACATTCCAAACACAATGTAGTAATGGGATGTTTGACTTTTGTAAAATTACAATTGCAAGGTTACAATTCATTGTTATTTGAGTGCAAAATTAATGCACCAATCCATATATAAAAAGTCTTATAAATTACTAAGAATTTCTACATAACTGAAAAGCTTTTGTTCTTTATAGTATTCAAAGTTCAGTAGTAATTTTACTCAACAAATTATAAACACAACGTAAGGTGTACTAGTTTTCTATGGCCACCATAACAAATTATCACTAGCTTAATGGCTTCAACCAACACAAATTTATTAGCTTATAATTTTATTAGTCAGAAGTATAACACAGGTCTCACGGGGCTAAAATCAAGATGTCAATAGAACTGTGATCTTTTCAAAAGATGCTGAAAGAAAATTTATTTCCTTGCCTTTTTCAGCTTCCACGGGCCATCTACATTCCTTGGCTTGTGGCCCCTTGTTCCATCTCTAAACCCAACAACATTGTCTCTCCCAGACCATTCTTCCATGATAACATCTTTCTCTCACCATACCTGGGAAGGAGTATAGCTCTTAATAATTCATGTAATTAGAATGGATCCACTCACATAAACTGGGCTTAACTTTCCCACCTCAATGTCCTTAACTTATTCACAGTGACATCCCTAAGGTTACATATCCACAGGTTCTTAAAACTTGCAGATGATGAGGAGGCCATTATTTTGCTGACCACACAGGCATGCAAAATTTTCAGGTTTCCATTCTCACTCTGTGAATTAATAATATTTCTAATTGTCTGGTATATGAAATTCACTTTAATACATAGTCAAAGCATGATATATCAATCTTACTGTCACAATCAGAATCTTTGAAGAATCAGTTGGTTTTATTTACACTAATACAAGTAAACAGACCTTTAAAAAAATTATTACTTAATTTGTCTTTCATTTGAATGGTAAAGTATTCCACATCAAAGTTTATTTTTGTTATAGATTCCTGAGGGAATTTGTTTTGATTTTACCAGTGATAAATTCCAGGAAACTAATTCATCTCAACTGAGTTGTAACACTTAACTTCGTGGTAATAGTTTTCAGTTCAAACCAAAAAGAAATGCAGAGAAAAGGATTACATGTCACCACTGCACTCAGCTGGCTATAAACTCACACTTCAATAATAAGGAAGATGCAATTTTAATGCAAAAATCAGCAATTAGAATGGAGGCACTACATTAATTGCTTATAATATTTTTGTGCTTTGTTATGAAAGGTTTCTCCCCATGACAGAAACATCAAGGATCACATCTGAACCTTGTTTTATTTTTTAAATTTATTTTACTTTCCATCATTTATTTTGTGGTACTGGGAATTGAACCCAGGGTCTCTTGCATGCTAGTCAAGTACCTATCACTGAGCTATATTCCCAGTTCCTGGAGCTTTAGAGATAGTATGCTTACTTGAGGATGTTTAAAAAGACATTAATGCAAAGTATAGTTATATTTAAGACGTCTGGGTCAAAAATCAACCACCCAGTGGATTTCTCCTAATTTTTAAAGTTCTGAAATCTTATCATTTTCATAGAAGGTAAATTTTCAAACTGGAAAGGAAATTACCAGTATCAATGTAAATCAGTACTAATATCCCTCACAATACATAGAGAGGAAAATGAATACTAAACATAGCTTAAAAAGAAATCTTCAAGAGAACAATCATTTTCAACCATGTCATTTATACATGATTTCAGCTTTATTGTAATATATTTTAAATCTGTGAAGGCATTTCACAATTATAGTTAAAGATAAAATAGTATAAATATAGAACAGCTCAGTGGTTGAAGACAGAAACTTTTATAAGTTAAATATAGCTTATACTGATTTTATTCACAAGGAAAGTATATTACTTTTATGAGAAAAATCTACAGCCAGGTGCAGTGGTACACAACTGTAACCCCAGTTACTCAGGAGGATGAAGCAGGAGGATTCCAAGTCCAAGGCCAGTCTAAACTTAGGAAGCCTCTGTCTCAAAATTTTTAAAAGGGCTGTAACTGGAAGTCAGTGGTAGAGTACCCCTGGGCTTAACCCCCAGGTACTGCAAAAAATAAAACAAAGAAAGGGAAAAAAAAAAAAAAAAGGCTGTAATGATACTTCAGTGAGATGGGAGTAGACAAGAAAACATACTCATTATTGAATGAAATACACATAGCCAACTTAATAATTTCTACGTCCACATGTTGGTCTAAATCATGCATTCTCCATAAGAGTAAAACTATTTTGATCTTATATTGGTTTATGGTTCTTCAAAGCTCAACTCTACCAACAAAATCTTACTTCTTAAGATTTAATGGAATTGCAGTGGATGGGGAGAGCACAGTTAGACAAAAAAATCTCGAGCCATCTAACTACAAAGGCCCCTGTTTGAGAAACAGTGCTCTGTAGTTGACAAAACTGGATATGCCACCAAGTTACATTTACATGTCTCATGAGAGCAATCAGTCCAGAAATACGTCAGAAAAAAGTAAAATTTATCAGGGTACTCACAGTATCAAAAATTAAGAAGAAGGAACACCAAGTCACAAGAAGAACCAATACAGTCACCCTCATCAGTTTCAGAAACGTAAGATAAAGCATAGGGTAGGTTACTTTAGAAGAGTGACAACTGTGAGATCAAAAGAACCTGTGATTCCAGGAGGTACACTCTTCACTCTAGGAGGGTTGATCTATTTTTTTCATGGACATCATCAAGTTGGTGCCATCCGAGGCCATATGGAAGTACATCGCCTTCTGGAAAAGTATATGAGGTGTGAGGGAGGAAGTATTCAAGACGAAATGCCAGAAGGGGCCCATCTAGGAAATACAATTGTCCTGTAAAAAATGCCTTTGAATACTCTCCAAAGCCATTCAGAGATCTTTACCCATTCTACCCTCATTCTTCTTTCTTAGAGAAATGGTATTTTTAGAAAGAAAGAAAAAAACTGAAAGTGGTAAGTGGGGTGACTCAAAGTCCACAATCCACTTCAGAACCCCCTGAATATGCACTTAACAGAATGGGGAGATGAACAGCGAGATAGGCTCCAAAGGACTCCACACTTTAGGAAGCTCGACACATACAGCAGCTACAATGAAAAGAACAGGCAGTGACCACAGCTCTCTCTCATTGGTCTCCTCAATTTACTATTTTCATTTTTGTGTTCTTACTTTTATTTTGCTTCGTGCTCCCCAAACTGATGAAGGCAGGAAGCAACAGAACCTGGCCTCAAGGGGTACTTGGGGTACTTGAGATGGGGATAGAAAACCTGAACTCTTAAGGTCTCCTGCCAACTTTTCAAGTACAAAGAACATAGTCTGAGATGATCAATGTTAAAAAGTGCCGCCTCCACCCCATATATGGCACTGTAATAAAGTAACAGTAATGACAACAATAATGAAGATGCCTTGTATCTTATACCTTACTTAAAGTGCTTTAATGACTCTAATGGATTGAAGCATCCCTATGAGATCAAAGGCAGATATTATCATTTCCAGTCTACATAATAGAAAATCAAGGAAGAAAGGTTAAGTGACTTGACCAAGGCTCATTTATCAATACGATGATGTTCTGATAACAGCTAAAGGGCTGCTCGTTCCTGTGCTGCCTACATAGCTGCTCAGTTCAACTTGCAGTAGAACCCAAACAAGTCAGAGCATTATGGGGAGTGACACTGGCATTAGAAAAGAGATTCATGGCTGGGCATGACCTGTAATCCCAGTGGCTTGGAAGGCTGAGGCAGGAAGATCACCAGTTCAAAGTCAGGCTCAGTAATTAGCAAGGCCCTAAGTAAGTCAGTGAGACCCTGTCTCTAAATAAAATACAAAAATGGGCTGGGAATGTGACTCAGTGGTTAAGCATCTGTGGATTCACTTCCCAGTACCAAAAATAAAAATAAAAAAAAGTTAAGGAAATTCACTTATATCAGAGTTGTGGTGCGTGCCTGTAATCCCAGCAACTCAGGAGGTTGAGGCAGGAGGATCACAAGTTTAAGGCCTACCTAGGCAACCTAATGAGACTCTCTCCAAATAAAAAAATAAAAAGGATAGGGATGCAGTTCAGTGGTAGAGTAACCCAGGGTCCAATGCCCAGTACTGGGAGAGAGGTAGGGGGGAAGAGGGAAAGAGGGGGAAGAGATTGACTGATTTACTTAATTTTTTATCAGTAAACTGACTTTTTTACAAAGGAAATTTTTCCTGTTCTTTTTAAAGATTCACATCCACTAAATATTACAATGCAAAATCACTTTGAGATGACAGTGATTTGACGTGAAGTTAGAGAAGGAACAAAACATGGAACACAAGGGGATAGGAAGCAGAGCCTATCATTAGAGTCCTCTCCAAGTCAATGGGAGGGAAGAAAACTGCAGAGCCTGTTACCTCCAAATGATAAAATCTAACCTTCCCACATCTTCTTAAATCTGCTAAAGATGAACACAACACACCCAGCAAAAGAATGCTCAAGCACCATGTCACAAGGGGCGGCAACATCATCTTTAACCCAGGCCCAACATTGGAAAACTGCAGAGCTACAGTATGTACTGGCCATTGTAATAGTTGTGTTTCATGCCCTCCAGTATAAAAACTAATCACTCCCCACTGGAAGACTATAGCAAAGGAAGGGGGTATAACCTAATCCTAACATGAAGTCCCTTTATTACTTATTTATTTGAGTTACCGAGAATGTGATCAGAATTAAAATAAGAGCTGGGACTGGTTCCTAATAAAAGTTAACCTTGCTCCCTTTCCCACCCACACAAAAGTAATTCTGTTTAGAAACCTTCATTTTTTTGGCCCCAACTCATTCTTGGGGTGTGTAGCTCTGTCGCTGCCAGTAATTGCTTCCATACAATACTGCGTTTTAAAACATACTTGCATGCTTATGATGATGCATGATATTTATATTACATTTAAAGCCCCCCAAAAAGACATGTTTTATTTTCTGTATGAAGGAATACTGCCTATGTACAATGTAACAAAGTAGTCATACACACACACACACACACACACACACACACACACACTCACAAGTGACTTTTGTATTATCATATTTCTCTCTCTCTCTCTCTCAAAATGCTTGGTCCTGAACTTTGGGGAAATAATTGGAAACATAAACTGATTCATCTGGGAAGCAACTAAACCTAAAAATCTGTGACAAGAAACCATGAGTATATATCCTGTCATGTACCCAAGTTAATATTACCCAGGTCAGTATGCCATAAATTGCACTGGCTAATAATCATTTCACTTAGAGAAATTTCATTGGCTCTTTTACAAGACTCACTTTAATATAACAAAAATAGAAAACTCATACAAAAATTTCAAGTCACATTTCCTTCCTTAAAGTTACTCTAATTTTTAACTCATCTGCTAGTTCATTAATGTAGAAGTATATATATGTTGGCATGCTTGTATTTACCTGCATAAAGTACATTTTTTTTTAAATGTAGAAAGTAAATTCTTTCTCCCTACTTTAAAAAAAAAAAAATCACATTTTAAGATCTGGTATCTATTACAGTTTAGATCTGGAATGTCCTTCAAAGACCCATGTGTTTTTCAAAGGGTTGGTGGCCCACTCACAGCATTCTGATAAAGTGGTGGAACCTTCAGAATGTGAAGTGTACCAGAAATTAGTTAGGTGGTTGGGGAGCACCCTTGAGGGCACATCAGGACCTTGGTCCCTTCCTGCATCTCTGCTCCCCAGTGCGGTGGAGTGAACATGCCCCCTCCACTGGGCACTCCTACAATGAAGCAACAGGACCAAAGGACAGTGAACTGAAACCTCTGAAATCATGAGACAAAATAAACCGTTCATTCCTCTAAGTTGATTATGTCAGGTATTTGCTACAGTCATGAAAAGCTAACACAATATCTAAATTTGCTAAATTCACTCGGTTCTTCATAGCTCAATAATTTCAGCATCACTGTCAACAATTTCTTAATGTCTTCCTTCCTAAATCAGCTTATGGTCAATGAAAGAACTCAAGATTCTCCCCCAAAAGAAGAGGGGATGGGGCAGTGGAAGGCTGGTTGTCTTGGTGGCATATGGAATTTGTTGTGGCACACACCGACTTTTTGGGAAGATATCTTCCACCTTGGCTCTTTGTTTAAGGAAAGGTAGCAACTCTGTTAAGCTAGAGAACAGATGAGGAAGCTAAGGATTAGCTTTTTACTATTCTACATCTACCATATACAAATATTTAGTTTTATTTTACACAGAGAGCATGGTATCATGGGCCCTTTGGCCTATAATATGTCCCTGATATGGTGAACACACACACACACACACACACACACACACGACAGGCAAATCTTATTAGGTGAAGACTTAAAAGTAAGTGGAGGAGGTTTTGTAGCATCACAAGGCATTTTGGTTTTTTGGTTTTGGTTGTTTTGTTTGTGTCTTCTGGTACTGGGGACTGAACTCAGGCACTCTTCCACTGAGCCCTTTTTATTTACTTATTTATTTATTTTTTAACACAGGGTCTCACCAAGTTGCCAGGCTGCCTTCAAATGTTCCATCCTCCTGCCTCAGCCTCTGGATTACAGATGTGGGCCACCCTACCTAGCACAGTATGATTTTATAAATTCAAAATGTTATTGGATTTGATTCTGATTAAGGATCTGAGAATGTGATCTTAATTTGCTTAGACTATACAAATGAAATTTTATATTTATTTCTGAGCAGCAAAAATCTACTTCTGGAATGAAAAAATAAAAGCTATATTTTGCTTTCTATATAGATTAAAAACAATAGTACTCAATATTATTAAATTTGTTACTATTAACATTTTAGTCAAATGCCTAATTAATCAAATGCATAAAATGTACTAATCAAACTAGTGCCTTTCAAAAAAAAATTTCAAAAAAAAATTTTTTACTTTAGAAAAGTTGAAATATGCTCAGGTATTGAAATACAGAGTCACAGAATTATCACAATATTTACACAATTAAATATTTTTAAAAACACCCAACTCTTCTGGTATAAGTAACACGTTTTCTCCCTTGGCCATATCATTTGGGGAGGATGCCTTAATTAAAACCGCGTGATCAAACTGTGTAGTATATCAAGTCAAAAATCTTACTTCTTAGCACAAAAGAGCATGCTCACAGTTTCTTACTGCGTCCTGTTAGGTCTACATATTAGCAGAGATGTAAACAATACCCCTTTTCCGCCTGAACTGTGAATTTCTTCACTTTTAGTGCTTTCTGTCCCAACTTTAATGTTCTTTTAATGTAGTTTTTCCTGTGTGATATATCATATTTATCTCTGTAGCTATTCATCACTATTTCCTTTAATTGAGGTTAATTTCTTTCAACTTGGGGGAAAGTGGGAGGGACGAGGGACTCCTCACTCTCTAGCTTTGAGCACGGAGGGCTTCGCAGCTGCTGATCTCTTAATCCTGAAGCCTGCTTTTCAGGATGCCTAGATTCCTCAAATTCATCCCACTGCCCTCCAATCTGGACCTAAGTCAACAATCTATGGAGATGGGAACCCAGTTCCCACCCAGAACCACTTAATGAAAAATTTTCTATCTAACTAAAACCCCTCCAGCTGCAACACAAGTCCTTTTGTTTATTTTCGCTCAAATGGCTAACAGCTGGCACCACCTTCCATGTAAAATTATTTCATGTGTTTGGAAACAGTGATTAACTCATACCTAGGTCTTTACTTCTCCAGGCCACAAAAATCAGTTCACTTCACAAATCTTTTAAACATTTTCTACTTTTACCTCTGGGGTCCAGGGTCCTTTTGGAGTTTGGAATGATCAATGAAATGTTACACAGTTTATGAAGGTTACACAGCTCACCTTCAAAGCTCAGTGTAAGGAAACACATTACGCAGTTTGGGGAGAAGGTTACTTTGCTCACACCTTTAAAGTCCAACATAGGGACATTAGGGTGGGCTTTGGCAGAAGGCTGGCTAGAGACTGTTCTCTCACATACTTGTTGCAAAAGCAACTCCTCCAGCCAATTTTATGGAGTAAAGATGAATCAGAAGGAGGAAGGAGAGAACTCACAAATGGAAATGTGGAGCCTAACAATCTAATAAGCCACTGTTTAAAAAAGACAAATGCTGGGCACACAGGTTTATTTTGACTCCTAAAGATCGACTACCTTATGTTTATAAGGCACAGTGTTCCAGGCACCTTTGAACACTATATACTTCACTCCCAGACAAGAGTCTGGGTTTTTTGTCTACTTGTTTTTTAGGGAACTGAGTACTGAACTCAGTGCATCCCTGGGATGTCCTTGAGACGGAGCAGAGGGATGGGATGTACCTCCAAGGTCAGCCCCAACCACTCTCTACTTTATAGGCCAGAAGTAACTATTCTGTTAAATTGCAAGCACTCATCAAGTGCCTGACGCTCAAGAGGCAGGCAACGAGTATTAGCTGACTGAAAAATTGGAGGGTGGGGAGAGAACCTTCTTAGTTTGGACAGACCTCAGTGATAGGGAAAACTAGTCCCCCCACATATGCAAGGAAGAAATTACATACCGATGTGACAGGCTCCAAGGGCAGCACATGCTAAGAGAGAGAAGACCCAAATCAGGCTAGTAAATTGGGCCAAGGAGGATTTATTTGTAGAGCTGAGATCAATGCTGAGCACTGAAATGGCTGCAGAGTCGAGTCAGCCTATAGTGTTGGGGGAGATTAGAGGCCAAATGAGACACTGGGGAAGGAGTACGAGAGCACTGTACGCTCTGCCTAGAAGTTCATGTATTACCTATGGATCATGTAAAAATGAAATTTGCCAGTTTGTTTTTTTAATTTTATCACTGAAATTTTCAAATATATACAAATGTAAATAGTATAATAAACTCTCTGTGATCCTCACTACCCAGCATGGACAATTATCTGCACAAGGTCAGTCCTGATTCACCCATACTACCCCTAATCCCCTTTACCACTCTCCTCTACTGGAAAATTTAGAAACAAATTCCAGACACAGTATCATTTCACCAGTAAATACTTCAGTAGCTATCACAGACTTTTAAGATCTGACACAATCAGACAGGATCAGACCTATGTTTAGAAGGATTACTAGTTCAGGGCACGAGGTAAAAGAACCAGTTAGGCAATGTAGGCAAGAAGTCAGTTAAGACCTGCAGCAGATAGTGGCAATGAAGGTGAGGAAGTAATGAGAGATGCCAGGAAATCTTTGCCTAAAGAGGTTTTCCTACTCAGAAAATGGTGCAGAGTGGGGAGCATATCCAAGGAAAGGAGACTAACCAGGTTTGGATGAGAACAGTGATGTAATTTAACAAGAACTGGAAGTAAGAAGGAAATGCAGAGTTGGGGAGATTTGTTTCGTTTTGTAGGTCTGGCTTGACAGGCCAATCGGACATGCAGGTAGAAGAAATGAAAATGCTAAGCAAAGACATGAAAGAGAATGAGCTGATCTAGAGAAGATGAGAAGGGGCATAATCCATATTAATTCAATAAATATTTGAAAACAAACATGTGCCTAGGACAGACACTACAGAGATGGAAAAGTGGTCCCAACCCTCAAAGAACTTTCAGCCTTGCTGAAGAAATGGGCAAACTGCCTATGTGAACAAACACATGTAATATTGGAATAAGCACCTAAAAAGGAAATTTAACAAAATGGGGATATGATTTGAAGGAATGAAGAGTGAGTTAAAATCTGAAGCAGTGGGTAAATTTAAACTGGGTTTAGAATTCAGAGAAAGGCAGAAAGCAGAGCAAAAAAGTGACAGGCGAGAATGGGATGGGGGAAAGGAAGCTAGTTTCTGACATCCAGATACCTGAAATGGGAAACAATAGAAAAGGATTAAGTAAAAATCTTTGTATCCAGGCAATACAAAAGAAATCAAGGGGTTTTCTTGAAGCATTTCCAATGGGACCTTGGAAAAAGCCTGGTTCCCACTAGGGATGCAGCTTAAACATGAAGTCAAAATTAACTGGGTGTTAATAACATCTGCATAACGTTTTGAACATACAGCATAAAACTTTTGTTTAGTGTCTACATTCGCCCAGAGGTCTGCAAGCTTCATGAGGGCAGGGTCCATGGTTGTCCCCATCACTGTGGAAAGGTTCTAGCACAGTGCTTGGCATTAAGTAGGTGTCCAATAAGTAACACGTGGTTTCAGAGATGTTATCGCATTGATTTTTCACAACACCAGGTTAAGGAAGAGGAATTATTCTCCCACATTTTACTGACAGGAAAGATGCCACTTACTCAGGGAAAGAACGACCAGTCACCTGGCCATCAGGGGTGGGTCAGATGACGGGCCCCAAAATTTGGGAAGAAATCACTGTACAACACGAAAGCCATGGACAAAAAGGGCATGAACTCGGTAAGACCATGTGGTTTACTAAAGTAATGGTAAGGACAGCCGACTTGGAAACAAGATCAGGCTTGAATCTGACAATCAGTGCTGCCTGCCCCTTACTAGTGTCAGTTTCCTCATCTGCAAGATGGAAGGAAGGAAAGCAAGTTCCAATTCACCAACTTCAAATGAGGAAGCATGCAGAACACCCAGCAGAATGCCTAGCATACAATAAATTCTTGATAACAAGATCTGCCACCTCTTATTAATGCAGATGGAGCTTTACTGTCATTGATACTGGTCTATGATCCTGAGAAAACCTTGGTGCTGTGAAGTGCAGACCAACCCATAGGATCTCCATGCTCTGAGTAAATCTCTGGGATAAGCAAAGCTCTAGGGGATGCAAAAATTTGGGACCTTAGGAAACCTACATAGACCCTGGTAGAAGTACTGCAGAGGCTGTACACCTGCCACCCAAAGGTTCATTCAATAAATTACCTGCCCCAAAAATCAATGCTCAGCTCAGTATTCATGGTTAGAAATGGTAGGCTCATTTCTACTCAATGCATTTCAAAAGCATAGGCACTTAACTAATCCTATGGCTTAATGCTAAACTGGAAGACATAGTCCAGATCTCAGAATCTGAGAGATTGATTATCCAGAGAAACCAGAGAGCTGACAGTGGATGCCCAACCACTGGTACCTCAAGATCAAGGTCAGTCCTGTATATCCACAGAGATGGACCACTGTGCTTTTCAGTTTAGATAAAACAGATGGTAGTTCTGGAAAAACTATCCCAAAGCTCATACACTTTAGGAAATAGGACTTTTTAAAATAATCCATTGATAATCAAAAGATATTTCCAAAACATAACTAAATGACATCAACATCTCTAAATTGATGTGGTCATAAAAGCTCAACTGATAGGAACCTGAAGCAAGGGAAGAATGAAAACAGAAATGACCCACATGAATCACTTCCAAATGAGGAGCTACCCACAATGACTACGGTATCCAATATTCCAGGGGCTGTGTCTCTTGACAAGTTCTGCATCCAAGAGTATATCACATCTCAACTTTTCCAAAACCCTACCCCAAGTTGCTTTTTTTTTTTTTAAAGAAAGGTGACTTAATCCGAAGTGGAATGTACTATATCTGTCCTCAGGCCAAGAGGTGGCAGTGAGTCTAACAGGTGTGAAAAAAGGTATCAATTTGGTGAGACTGATAGGCTTATAACTCTCTATACTTAAAACAAGTTTTTCAACACAAGCTACTTCAGAAATAATAAATCTTTCAACAGACTGTGTAAGACAATGTGCTCCCAGGTATGTGAGATCAAAACTGAACTCTTAATGTCTGCCATTCCGGAAGTTCATTAAATACTGCTATATGGCACCCAAGGTTTAGTTTCAAAGTGTGTGTTCATTTTGTCCAAGACAGCTACAAGTATAGGCAGAATATGTGTCACAGTTGGCTTGCCTAGCATATCCTATGTGAATAGTCAGCAAAAAGATAAGAAGGTTACAGATTTTAAAAGCCCACCAACAGCAATACATGAACTATAATGACAAGACAAAGGTTCACTCCAAAGGACATTCAACTTGATAAAGGTGTCACTATTCACAGTTACACTCCTACTGTGGATATTTTTCTCATAAAAGAATGTATTTAACACTTTCTCCAATTTTCCCTAGAAATGCATCTTTTGCTAAATGACAAACTCCAGCAAGAATTTTAAAACTGATTTTATTACTCTCACCACCCCAAGCCTCTATAAAGAGGCAACATTTCCAACGTGAAAATATTTTAGTAAGCATAGTTTTAAGTTAAAGTAGTTTTTTTGCCATTGGGCGTGGGGGCAGGGAGGATGGCAGGGACTAGAAATGGAAATAGAATTTTTAAATCCCCGTTGCATTATCTACCAGATGTAAGTGAATAATAACTAATATGTCTGCAGCCTCAGCCTTAATCTTAAAACAAATGATAGTATTCAAATATAATATTTCACACATGCTGGCTGATAACAGTTTTTTCCTTTCTTTATTTCTTGAAGATTCTGTGAACGACACAATACAAAGTACAATGTATTTAATGAAAGGTTTCCAGGCTGATTTCCCTACAGGTTATTTTCTTTCTTTTCTCTGGAACCCACACACAGGGTATACTGCAGGGACCAAGGGTGTATATAAAAATAAACTATGAGCCAGTATCAGAGCTGATACCCTTTCTCCTACAGGGGCAAGTGAATTATTAGATCTGTGTCATGAGTGTTTTTTTTTAATATGCCATTGTTCCCACTTGAGCACATTAAATTTTCCATATCCACTTTTAAACCAATATAACCTTTTTTTCCTTGTTCATAATGTTCATGCTGTACATTAACAGGCAGAAAATCCAATAGCTTAAGTCATCATATAGTAGTTATATGTAAAGCTTAGTGGATGAAAACCTTTTGCATTTTCCCCCCCTTTGAATAGATACTATATGGAGTTAGCTAAAACCCTTGGGGGGGAATTTACACCTCCTGGGAAACTGTACTAATATTTTTTTCTTTTATGATTGATCACAAATCCATTTTGAACATTACACATTTTTTTAAAGTTTATTATAACTCTGGTTCAACATCTTCTAGCCCAACAAATTGAAGGTGCTGGAATCTTTTGGTCTGGAAGATGTGTTTGCCAATTATTTTTGCACTAGTGCACATAAACAGGGAGGACTGGATCTTAGGTATGAGTTATACATTCCTGTACAAAATAATTGTATATTCTATGAAGACTGATTCTTTTTCTGGAGAAATATACAACAACACAAGGGAAATCTTGTACTAGCAGCATAACTGAAGTGGCAAGATACAATATTAGAAAAACAGAGCTACTTTCATTACTGTGATGCTGTGTGTCAGAATGTCTCTCCTTAATGAACCTGTTTGCAATAAGACTCCGGGTGCAAAGAGGCTATTTAGAGAGACTATTGTGTCTATAGCGAGTCCTTCAAATATCTTCCCACCATTAGACATGCCGCATTGACCAATTCTGTCCTGATTGCTGTTCTTTTTACTATCAAGGGACACTCTTGCCCAGACAGACGGATGGATCAGACACTGCAGTTCATAAAATGTTTACACTGTACACACACACGCGCTGTGGTACAAGCTACTGAGCTTGGGATCACACAGTGAGTTGAATGTGGCAGTGTCATATGAAGGCTTATGGCTTTCCAATATCAATGAAAGGATTTAGGTTAAACTTTGCTTGTCCTGTCTGCCTGTCACTCTCAACAAAAAGTCTTTCCCCCCACTCTCTTTCAAAATATACCCAGGCCCACTGCACACATGGGAATACTTCAGGCAAATGTTTTCTGTGTTGTAAGGTTTTCTTATTCTGTTGAGATTTCACTCCTAATTGCTGACAAGAAAAGAAGAGCATACATGTCACGCCGTCAAAAACAGGGTGAGGGACAATAATAATAATAATAATAAAAGAATAGTCTGTAAGTCTTCCTAAATGCATTTTAAATTCCAATTCAAAGTGACAGCCTCTGAGAACAAGGGACTTGCCTATACAGTAAGTGAAGCATCTTCTGCTAAATCAGCAGCCTTTTTTTTTTTTTTTTTTTTTTTTTTAAAATCAAGTCTAAACAGGATCTGGGGTGCTTGGAGGAAACTTCTGTTCATCTCTGTGTATGTGCTTATCAGCCACCAGGCTTGCTTTAGCCTTGCCATTCACAAACATACACATTGACTGATTCTCTACAAAAACCCTTTTCCTCTTGTGCATTTTCTAACAGTATATCCTTTCTATTCAAACACAAATAATGTGCCTGCCAGCCAGCTGCAGGTTTTATATTCCACCCTCCAAGCCATCAAATATAACTTCAAACCTGAAGGTCCAAATTGCCTGTATGCTAATACGTACAACTACTAGATATATCTGATAAGGAACCTGAGAATTGCACACTGAACTAAACCTGGATCCCATGAACCAAGTGTATCTAATGACAGTTTCAACTCCTATTATTTTAAAATTTCTCTCTCACCTCCTCCTTTTATTTATTTATTTTTTTCTGGGCTCAACCTTATATTCTGGCAGACCTGATGTACAGACCATTTTCTGTTCTGTAGCTCTCATTTCCAAAGTCATCTGGACTATCTATGACTTCAATGTTTATTTCCCCATCTAACATGATAAAACCTTAAAATAATGTCTCTATCATAATGACTTTGAACACTTATTAAAAACATACAAGCATTTAATTATGATGTTTGCAATATTAGAAACATGTTTAACCCTACTGAATATCTGCCCAAGATTGAGAAGTTGGAAGGTTCAGAAAGATCCAACTACTACTCTTTTTCTACAGGGAATCTGAGAGCATAAGAAATTTAAGGAAGTCAGGCATGGTAATACACAGCTGTTGACTAGGTAGACTGAAGCAAGAGGATTACACATCAGAGGACAGCCTGGGCAACTTAGCAAAATTTTTAAAAAGCTGGCATGGTCAAGGAAGGGAGGGAGGAATGGAGAGAGGACGGTTGGTTGGTTGATTTAAGGACATTTGCCTTGGGTTGCACAACCCCGAACTCTAAACACCTTGATTCTTGGTCTTCCCCACATCAGCCCATAGCTCTATAACCAGTGTCTCTGCTGTATTTTGCCAATTACAGTTTTTGGTTTTTTAAACTAAATACCAGATCTACTATATCATATGTACTACTGTAAAGAGAAAATGAATAAAGATAAAAACAAAGAATTCAGGTAGACTAAAAATTACTTCTATGCTCCTTTATAACAATTATTCTCAAAATATGATCTTAGGACCAACAGAATCTGTTAGAAATGCAAAATCTCAGGCTCTTAAACAGATCTATGTACTCAAAAAATCTGAGGGTAGGTCCAGCAATCTGTGATTAAATAAGATGCGCAAGTGATTCTGATGTACCCTTCAGTTTAATAATCATGGCAGCTTTAGAATATATAATATGACTCACTTCAAGTCATTAAAATTATTTAATATTTCTAAAGGACATAATCAACTGCCTTTAGGATAAAAAAAATAGACAAGAATAAACAGTGCTGGATTTAAAATAACTTTACAAATATCCCAATTTAGATCAACAGACAATTGATTGTAAATGTGTATTTTAACTGTACTACATAATACAAATTGTTCCACTAATTCTTTTATTTGGACGAAAGCAAGTACTTTCCAAATCATTAACAGAATTCCAAAGTTGAGGTCACGTAATGGAAAATGTAAGAGAAACAAGTTAATATATTTAGTCATAAGGATCAATGGAAAGAAGCCACCTCAACCAGTATCAAGGAGTAATTATTTCAAAGTTAACAGCTCAGGTGCGGGCAGTGGTACATAACCTGCAACCTTAGCAACTCAGAGGAGCAGGCAGGAGGATCACAAGTTCAAAGCCAGCCTCTTCAACTTAGTGAGGTCCTAAGCAACTTAGACCCCATCTCAAAATAAAAAGTAAAAAGGACTAGGGATATAGCTCAGTGGTAAAGGTTCCTGGGTTTAATCCCCAGTAACAACAGTAACAACACCTCAGGACTATGGTGTGGGGAAGACAAGGGTAAGAAAAGGAGTATTTGCCAAGATAAATGGAGGTAGGAGAAAAAAAAGAGATTGAAAACTAGCACAAGAAGAACAAAATAAAGAAGTGTAAAAAGGGACATTTTGCTGCTTGAGTTATACCATTACAAAAGATGCAAAAAATAAGAGAGCAAGTTTGAACTGGATCTGACACTAAACCTCAGGGAAATTATTTCATGAGAACTGTTAACTGAGGAGGTAAAAAGCAAGTCAGAGTCACTCATGACTGCAAAATCAAAGCAAGGGGGCTGGGGTTGTGGCTCAGTGGTAAAATGCTTGCCTAGCATGTGTGAGGCACTGGGTTCAATTCTCAGCACCACAAAAAAATAAATAAATAAAATAAAAGGTATTGTGTTCATCTACAATTTAAAAAATTAAGTAAATAAAAGCAAGCACAATCTGGGGTTGGGGGTACAGCTCAGTGGCACAGCCCTTCTAGCATGTGAAAGGCCCTGAGTTCAAATCCCCAACCCCTCCCCCCAAAAAAAGCACTATTTATAATAGTGAGGGTCTGTATATAACTTATATAAATCTAAAAGTTCATTCAGGAAGGACTGGTAACAGTAATAATGGCACTCCATTAAATGGAATTTCAGAAAGAATTAAATAAATCCAACACATTTAACACTGAAAAATATCTAGTAGGCAAATGGAAAAAAAGCAACTACATAAAACACATAGTACAATATATCTTCTATTCAAAAAGCATACACATGCAGATATTTATGTGCATAAAGTCTTGAAAACTAAAAACTCTAACGGCCACAGCGGGTGTTCAGATGACAATTGAATTTTCTTTTCCTTATTTCTCTATTTTCTAAATTTTCTTGCTTCCTAAATAAGTAATTTCTTTCATAATGAGGAAGTCATAAAGGTACATACACACCAAAGAAATTTTTAAGGAAATAAATGACATCCTCTAATTGGCAGAGACCCCACTGTGTATTGCTGCCAGGTAGAGGTGTTAAAGAAGCATTAAAAACAATATTCTGAGACAAAAATAATAGATTTTGAAAGAATGGGGGGAAAAACCCTAACCACAGACCATGATGTTATAATGTGGAAATCTCTCTTTTCAGTAAAAAATAAAGGTGGTATCATCAAACTGATCTAAGTCATGACATTCGAAACAGTAATCCAAATAAAAACTAGAAAGGACATAGTTTACTGAGCACACATCGTATGGCAGATACTTTAGCATAAGATCTTTCCATGACCACGAGTAAGGTGTCTCCTCTATTTTGCAGATAAGAGGCTCAAAGAGGACACGTACACTTCAATGCTCAGTGGCCCCAGAGCTCTTGCCTAGATTACTGGACTTGAGGGCTGGAGCTCTGTCCACTATACCAGGATCAAAAAGTTCTCAAAAGTGGTAACTAAATCAGGGATGTCCAAACAACTTCAGAAAGGACTTCACAGTCCTTTATAAGTACAAAATAAATATTATACTGTAGGGGGAGAGGACGCAAGGAACAAGGGCCTGATGTGAGGTGACCATGCAGGCTACATTAAGGACTTCTAACCTCTGAGGAAAATGGCATTTTTAGTAGAAATGCTCCCTTTGCCTGTTGGGGGGTTGTATAAGGGTAATGCAATGATCAAACAAAAAATGCTGGTTAGAGAGTTTCTAGGGAGGCAGAGAACAACTAGGAGACAAAAAGTATTCAAGAGGTAAAACTGGCAAAATCTACTGATTGAGGTGAGATTCTATTATACTCAACAATCACACAAACTTAATTCTAAATGCAATTATATATACCTTCAACACTAACAAGCCTTAGAGGGCATCTCCAGTTGGAATTTGGAACTTTAGTTCTTCCTTAGCTTTCTCCTTTATAATCGACACCTACCAAAATTAAATGAGTTATTAAAAAATCTTTAATTTGCCAATTGGTGGCTAAATGAAATGTAATACATCCACATAAAAGAATGTTATAAAGGAAAAAAAAAGGAATGAAGTACTGATATATGGTATAGTATGGATGAATCTTCAAAACACAAAAATGAAAGAAGTCAATCATAAAATACCATATATAATTTTGTTTGCATGAAATATCCAGAATAGGCAAGTCTATAGAAAAAGCAATAAGAAATATGATTCCCTACAGTTAGAGAAAATGGAATGCTGGAAGATGACAGCTAAGGGGTACAGGTTTCTTTCTGAGATTAATAATAAAAATGTTCCAAAATGGATTATGATGACGGGTAAAGACTGTGATGTATACTAAGAACCAATGAAAACCATAAGAACACCTTAAGTAGGTGAACTGTATGGTGTGTGAACTATAACTCAACAGAGTTATTGAGAAAATTAAGTACTTGGGGTTTTTTCAGATACTGAAGATCTATGATATTAGGCATTTAAGTGGACACAGGCTGGACATGGTGGTTCACAACTCTAACCCCAGCTGCTCAGGAGGGTGAAGTAGGAAGACTACATGTCAGCCACTTAGTGAGACCCTGTTTCAGATTAAAGAATAAAAGGGGCAGAAGGGCTGGGTTTGTAGCTCAGTGGTAGGGTGCTTGTCTACCACACATGAGGCACTGGATTAGATCCTCAGCACCACATAAAAATAAATAAAAGATATTATGTCCATATACAACTAAGAAAAATACATTAAAGGGGGGGCAGGAATGTAGCTCAGTGGCAAAGCACCCCTAGGTTCAATCCCCAGTACTGAAAATCAATGAATGAATATATTGAACACAGGATGAACAGATAAGGACAACAGAACCTCAGCCCTGGAAAAGCACAAATGTACAAAGAGTAAACCCCCTATAAAACAGGTGATTCTTACACATCATCTATCTAGTTCTGTGAGAAACAACTCCCTTGACATTTTTAAGAAAAAATTCTTACTTAAGAAACGATTCCATTTCTCTTTTGATTCTGAATTCCACAGAATTCTATTATTTCACACTATACTCTAAGTCATTGACCAAAAGGTAGGTTACTTAATCATTCACTTAAGAACATTTCCTATAAAAGATATAACCCCTGTCTTTAAAAAAATCAACTCTGGATAAAATAATTTGAGATATGTAAGTATTCTCTAAAAATCTAGATATGATGGTTCGTTCTCTCTCTCTCTCTCTCTCTCTCTGAGCAAGCACTCTACCACTGAAATGTGTAACAAACCAGTCTTCAGTTTTATCCTCAATGACAAAACATCTAGTTTAACTTTTGCTTTTACTTGTCCAGATGTAATGGAGATTCATTTTCAAATTTGCTCTGTAAGCAGGTATCTTGGAGACCACCAGTGTAAAATGCCAGAGTCAAATGTTCAAATAAATGAGTATTTCTGTTAGGGCAGGGGTGGGCAGTGAGGGAAATCAAACAAGTAGTCATTTCTCATCAAGTAAAATGCTGAGGAAAATTCTTCTGATCCAGAATGAGAGTTCCAGGTATCAAAGTTCTAGTTGCCCAAAGTTTTAACATATTTGTAATGTGCCAAGTCCTCTATTTACTCTGGGCTTTTGCCAATACTGCTCCTTGTGCCAGGAGTATGCTTAGCCACTATTCCTAGACACTTTCCACTGGCTAACTCTGAAAAGCAGGGAGGCAGAGGTGTCACTTCCTCCTGGAAGTCTTTCCACACCACTCTACGTGTGCTGATGGGTCTCTGACCTTAGGGTCCCCTCTCAGTTGTCCCAGTGTATGCCACTGTGGTGGCCTAGTTTCTTCATTTTCTCCCCTACCAGATTCAGTTACTCTGAAGGTGAGAAATGCTTCTGTTTTGTTCACTGTATCCACTTTAGTTTCTAGCACAAAGTATGAACTTGACAAATATTTGGGGTACATTAATGAATGAATGAATGAATAATTAAACAGTCTGCTTCAGAAACTAAACAGAACTAATTCTAAGAAGCATTTACTCTGAAGTAACCCAGAATGTGTGTTTCATATAATGAAACAGCCAGAGTAACCACTCAGTACTTTACAGGCAGGTCTTAGGTTGCTCCTGTTTTCAGAGTTCAAAAATCTGAAAATATGACTCTAGTAGAAAGTTAAATATATTCAATAACAGAGTACTAAATGTGTTAATGTCTTAAATATACAACTTGCAAATAAACAGAAGTAAGGTGCAATTAAGGCAGACAATTAAAGTAGAATTATGCCTTATTTCCTGAACTTGGTTGGTTCCCAAAGATCAAATTCAGATGTTGCTTTTATTTGTAGGCTTTGAAAATGTAAATAAAACATTCTGCACACTACTCACCATAAATCTTAACTCACCATTCAAATTTAATCTAAACACAAACATAACCCGAAAACCTCCTCCAGTCTCACAAATACTCAGACAACCAAAATCTGAGTTCCAGGACAATGGTTTTATTTTACAAATACAACATTTATGCCGAAGAGACAAATTATGCAAATAACAATGGTTTATGTTTGTATCTACCTAGGCTTATACTTCTGCATACTATAAGGTTCAAGAGCCGATATCAAAGCTCAGATAGTCTAATGAAACAAATTCACTATTTTAGACAGTTTTAGTATTGATTTAGATTTAAGATCTATTTGGGAAAAGCTAACAAAAGCTTCCAACAATATGCACTGCTTTATATTATTAACCTAACACCTGATCTTACTATCTGTACAACAAACTCAAATTAAAAATTAATTCACAAATTAATGGAGGTTGGGTTGTACCTCAGTGGTAGAGCACTCACCTAGCATGTGTGAGGCACTGGGTTCAATTCTCAGCACCACATATAAATAAATAAAATAAAGGTCCATTGACAACTTAAATTTTTTTAAAATTAATTCACAAATTAAGCCTCTACTTTAACTACTACAATATTCACCTTCTTTGCATGCTTCCTAGAAATGTAAAGTTATTTAAATGAAATATTAATGTCATGTTCAAACTACATCATTCTTCACTAATCTTGGTTATACAACACAATTAGTCAAAAGTACATTGTAAGAGTTCCAAATATAAACTTCAAAATTATTTGAAATTTAAAAAAATTTTTGATACATACTTATAAGCACTGGAATTTTTTTTTAAGAATTAAAAAAAATTCAATGATAGCTTAAGTGAATAAAACAGCATCCAAAATTTCTTTTTCTAGTGAGGTTAACAAAAATTCAAAACTTTGGTTTAAAACTATTTAAAAACTCCTATAGAAAATGGAGGAAAGCATCACATGAATAAGAAACAATTGTGTTCCTCTTTTCAGTCCAGGAGACTGTACTGCTTCACTGTTCTACTAAAAGGGCAGGAAGCACAGTCCCAGACCTACAGATGCTCAGTGTCAACAGTTAAATGTTCAATGTGTTGGGAGGGATTCTACCCTAAGGTCTTTGCATGACTTTGGTGCTCCTTTTTTCCCCCCTGAGTATTTGGGCACCTATGACTGCTTAAAAATAAGGAAGTACTTTTGAGAATTTCTTAAATCTAGTTTGGAACATTACATAACAAAGTGATAAGTACCTTAAGAAAAGGACTGTAAAGCAAGAGGTATACCCAGGAGACAATGTGGTGGGCATGTAGCACAGAGAGGGAGAGATGCAAGTGGTAGGAGAAGCTGGCTCCCGCTCAAGCAGTTTTGAGCACACAGTAAGGGCTTACTGGGACCAGAGTGTGTAATGGAAGGAGTATGGGGCTGAATCAGGATTACATCACAGATGCTTTTAAAAGCCTCCAATCCCAGCAGGTGGAGTACCCCGGAGAGAACTTGAAGGTGATGTGACCAGTTACTGTAACAAATCTAGAATAGGGCATTGAGAATGAAAAGGAGTAAAAGAGTGATACAAATTCACTTACAAACCAATCCCCAGCCCTCCAAATCTACAGTCATCATAATGAGACTGTTTTTTTATTAATTTATTTTTTAAAGGAAGGGATGATTCCAAGAGACAATGTAAAACAGTCTATTTATGGGTCTTGCAGAATGAAGCAAGCAGGAGAAGAAAAATTTAAGCCTGTGAGATCAAGAGAATCGCTTCTTGAGCTGTGTGTGTGTGCCTGCACATGCGTGCACACGAATTTGCTTATGCTGCATAAAATTTCCTAGAGACAGCTTCCAGGGTACTTGTTTTTTGGAAAGGCAATATCCTTTCACTTTAGAGAAAGAACAAGAACCTTAAACTCAAGGTGCAGAACCCCAGTTGGGACATGGATAGGTTGATTTGTGTCCACACATAAAACTCTCATAGCAATGCAAGACTAGTCTGCCCAGGTCCTGAAAGTTTTCTATTGGCAAGGGTTCTGTCAGGGCCTTCACCTGCCATTTCACAATGAACTAGAGACTGTTCTGCACTCCACAAAGGACAGAATTATAAGAAGTTAACTGTTTCCTTTGCTGAGAGAAATCTTATTTCTTGTGCTATGGGAGTCCCGTTAGGAACGTCTGATCCTAAACCGACATGTTGAAGATTTGGACCTACTTTTTCTTCTATAAGATGCAGGGTCTCTGGTCTGATTCCAAGGTCCTTGATCCATTTTGAGTTGAGTTTTGTGCAGGGTGAGAGATAGGGGTTTAGTTTCATTCTGCTGCATATGGATTTCCAGTTTTCCCAGCACCATTTGTTGAAGAGGCTATCTTTACTCCATTGCATATTTTTGGCACCTTTGTCTAGTATGAGAAAATTATATTTATTTGGGTTTGTGTCCGTGTTCTCTATTCTGTACCACTGATCCACCTGTCTATTTTTGTACCAATACCATGCCGTTTTTCTTACTATTGTTTTGTAGTATAGTTGAAGTTCTGGTATTGAAATACCCCCTGTTTCACTCTTCCTGCTAAGGATTGCTTTAGCTATTCTGGGTTTCTTATTCTTACATGTCGCTGGCTCTTTGCGGTACAAAATCCGTGGATATTTGGCACCGCTTGCAGCAACAACTTGCACGGGTCTTATGGGTGGTGGAGTGGAAACTGAGGCACTTCTATCTTTCTCTTTAGTGCACTGCTTTCTTGTTTATTTATAGAGGATAGAGGAAATGAGGCTTACTTGCTTTGAGAGGAGAGAGAGACTTTGCTTATCAGAGAGAAAGACCTTGAGAGAAGGACAGGCTTTGCTTAGAGATTAGAGGAAGAGACTTGCTACACCTTAAAGTCCTGCATCCTGTGAACTAAGGGTACGTCCACCCAAGGTGCCCTAGTGATGCGTCTCAGTTCTCTGTTCTGCGATCTGCCTTCCGCTGCTGCCCCTACTCGCTGCTGCCGCGCGTGTGTCTAGCTGCTTCTCTGCTAATGGCTGCTGTAGCGTGTTTTTCCCTCTGGCTGCTGCCCCGCGTGTGTCTTCTTCTACTGCTTTTCTGCTAATGGCTGCTGTGTCTCTACTAGCTGCTTCCGCGCGTGTCTTCTGGTGCTGTTTTTCTGCTAATGGCTGCTGTGTTTCTGTCTCACTCCGCCTACCTTATATCACCTCCAGGAGGCGCAGAGCAGGGCCACGCCTCTTACGCAAAGATTAGGCAAGACCCTCGGAGCAGGCAATTAGTGCTCGAGAACACACGCGCATACATTGTGTGCGTGGATGAGAAAATCACCTGAGTGTGCTTATGTCAATTAACCTCCTCGCTGCCGATGTGATCAGGCGCCATCCCGGCGCCGCCAACATGGCACAGCCCCCAACACTTACAGATGAATTTCATGATTGCTTGCTCTATTTCTGTAAGGTACATCATTGAGATTTTAATTGGATGGACTGAATCTGTATAGCACTTTTGGTAGTATGGCCATTTTGACAATATTAATTCTGCCTATCCAAGAACACAGGAGATCTTTCCATCTTCTAAGGTTTTCTTTAATTTCTTTCTTTAGTGTTCTGTAGTTATCATTGTAGAGGTCTTTCACCTCTTTTGTTAAATTGATTCCCCAGTATTTTATTTTTTTCAAGGCTATTGTGAATGGGGTAGTTTTCCTAACTTCTCTTTCTGAAGATTCATCACTTATGTATAAAAATGCATTAGATTTATGAGCATTGATCTTATATCCTCTACTTTACTGAGTTCACTTATGAGTTCTAAAAGTTTTCTGGTGGAATTTCCCAGTTCCTCTAAATATATAATCATGCCATCAGCAAATAGGGATAGGTTGGGTTCTTCTTTTTCTATTCGCACCCTTTAATTTCTTTGGTCTAATTCCTCTGGCTAGAGTTTCTAGGACAATGTCTAATAGAAGTGGTGAAAGAGGGCATCCCTGCCTTATTCCAGTTTTTTTGGGGACTGCTTTCAGTTTTTCACCATTTAGAATGATATTGGCCATGGGCTTAGCATAGATGGCCTTTACAATGTTAAGGAATGTTCCCACTATCCCTATTTTTTCTAGTGTTTTGAGCATGAAGGGGTGCTGTATTTTATCAAATGCTTTTTCTGCATCTGTGGAAATAATCATGTGATTCTTGACTTTAAGTCTATTGATATGGTGAATTACATTTACTGATTTCCGGATGTTGAACCAACCTTGCATGCCTGGGATAAAACCCACTTGACCATGGTGCACTATCTTTTTAATATATTTTTGTATGTGATTTGCTAAAATTTTGTTGAGAATTTTTGCATCAATGTTCATTAAGGTTATTGGTCTGAAATTTTCCCATAGCACAAGAAATAAAAGAAAGAATCAATAACTGGGATAGATTCAAACTAAAAAGCTTTCTCTCAGCAAAGGAAACTATCAGCAATGAGAAGAGAGAGCCTACAGAGTGGGAGAAAATCTTTGCCATTCATACTTCAGATAGAGCACTAATTTCCAGAATATATAAAGAACTCAAAAAACTCTACACCAAGAATACAAATAACCCAATCAACAAATTGGCTAAGGAAATGAACAGACACTTCACAGAAGATCTACAAGCAATCAACAGATATATGAAAAAATGTTCGACATCTCTAGTAATAAGAGAAATGTAAATCAAAACTAAGATTCCATCTCACCTCAATTAGAACGGCAATTATCAAGAATACAAGCAACAACAGGTGTTGGCGAAGATGTGGGGGAAAAGGTACACTCATACATTGCTGGTGGGGCTGCAAATTAGTGCAGGCACTCTGGAAAGCAGTGTGGCGATTCCTTAGAAAAGTTGGAATGGAACCACCATTTGACACAGTTATCCCACTCCTTGGCCTATACCCAAAGGACTTAAAATCAGCATACTACAGAGATGCAGCCACATCAATGTTCATAGCTGCTCAATTCACAATAGCCAGATTGTGGAACCAACCTAGATGCCCTTCAATTGACAAATGGATAAAGAAACTGTGATATATATATATATATATATATATATATATATATATATATATATATATATTATTTATTTATTTATTTATATACACATACCCCCCCACACACACAATGGAATATTACTCAGCCATAAAGAATAAAATTATGATATTTGCAGGCAAATGAATGAAACTGGAGAATATTATGCTAAGTGAGATAAGCCAATCTCAAAAAACCAAAGGATGAATGATCTCACTGATAAGCAGATGATGACAAATAATGGGGGAGTGAGAGGGGGGCAAGAATGGAGGAAGGAGGGATTGTATAGAGGGAAAAGAAGGGTAGTAGGGGTAAAAAAAAAAAAAAAAGGAGTTACACTACAACTGAAAGGATTTAGGTCACAGAAAAGTATATGGGTTGGGGGATGACTTAAGGTAATGTAGGTCTTTGCAATATACGTCTTAAAGAGTGGGTGCAGGTTGGTAAGGTCTAAAGCTTGTAAACTATGAGGGACTTTCTTTTATAAAAAGCATGCAGGGGCTGAAGATGTAGCTCAATGATAGAGCACATGTTTAGCTTAGCACCATGTGTGAGGCCCTGGGTTCAATTTTAAAAAGAAAGAGGACAGAAAGAAAAAGCATGTAAACTTTACAAAAATAATGACCACGTGAACAGATTGCTGGGGCCTATCCAGAGCCTCGAAGGTAAATACACCACTTGGCATATGTACCTATTTAGAAGAACTGTCCTAGAGCTCAATAGTCATGCTCAATGGACATCTGAGGAAACACCATAGCAATCATGGGACTGCAGATGCCTTCTCTTTGTGATGGGATGAAGCAGGCGTTCCTGGACAGCACCAGAAGAGTTAAAATTACCCAAGAAAATGCAGGCACAGGCAACAAGAATTAAGTGGCTCAGACTAGCTGATTGCTCTTCTAAGAATCTCATTTGATGAGGGTAAAATGCAAAGCAGCGCATGCAAGTTTCTACAGAAAATATATGAGAACCTACCTGAGGAAATTTGCCTTCCTTAACTAAACAAGGAATCTTTTCTGCTATTTTGAGTTGAAATTGAGAAGCACGTTCTTAATTACAGAAAATGGGAAGAAAGAGAAAAGGCCCCTGGAGAATGGTGACCACAGTACGTTAGCATTCAACTACCTAGGTAGGGGAAAGAAACTAGAACAGATCTTAAATTTCTACAAAGACCCAGTATAGAGTGAAGGAATGAAAGGAGAGAAAAAAAATAAGTGTGTCTACCTGAAAAATACCTGCACACAAAAGTGTATTTTGTGGGATTGGCGGGGGTACTGGGAATTGAACCCAGGGATACTCTACCACCAAGCCACACCCCAGCCATTTTTATTTTTTATTTTAACACTAAGTCTCACTAAATTGCCAAGACTAGCCTCAAACTTGCCATCCTCCTGCCTCAGCCTCCCAAATCGCCAGGATTACAGGTGTGTGCCACACACCCAGCACAAGAGACTTTTTAAAAAGAGACTGGCAAACATTTTTTTTAAATGAACTTACTCCTCAAACTATGGCTCCTCAAAAAAAAAAATTTAGAACAATTATGAAATGTAAACTGGTGAGACAAGAGCTCCCTTTCCTGGGGCTGGGGCTATCACTCAGTGGTAGAGCACTTGCCTAGTATGTGTGAGGCACTGGGTTCCATCCTCAGCACCACATATAAATAAATGAATAAAATAAGGTTCTATCACATCTGAATTTTTTTTTAACGAGCTCCCTTTCCTGTAGAGATGCCCTAGGTCAAGTTTCCATGAGAACCAATGCCTGGGGCTAGCAAAATTACCACCAGTGAACCCTCTACTTCTGAACCCCAACTGAAGAGAGGGAGAGGGGCTCCGCAGTAGACACTGAGGACTGAGCACAAGCTGAAGCCAGGCAATGAAGATTATGATACAGGTGGGGCAGGAGGACCAAAACCACAAAGATCAGCAAAGTCTTTATCTGCAATGCAGTAACCCCCAAACTTGCAGTGGTCCCCTTCTCCTTCCCATCCCCAAACTCAACTCAATCCAACTGGTTGGACAGCTTCTCCCTTCCCTTACCTGCTACTGGGAAGAGACAGAAAGAGCAAATGGTCAGGCAATCAATGATTAAAGAGGACAGGTTAGAGAACAGTAACAGTCATTCCAGACTCCCTGGAGAATAAATGGCAGAGGGGACAGGAAGAGAGCTAATTATCACATTCCCAGGCATGAGAGTGGTGGCCGGGGGAACAAAACTTAAACACTAACTTTGCCAGTCTACCTACTTGGGCAACACCTCTATGATTGCAACCATGACAAAGGTACAAAATTTGCCAGAGCTCTTGATACGAGAGAGCAAATTCTTTCTCCCTTGTCATCTGTGATCTTGAGCCAGTCAACTCAAGAGTCCTCTATAGACTTTGATCCTTTTAAGTGTAAAATGAAGGACAGAGAAACCATTATTGGGAAGGGCAAGTACTGGGGACTGAACCCAGGGACTACTGAGTCCCATCCCCAGAACTTTTTATTTTTTGAAACAAGGTCTCACTAAGTTGCTTGCGGCCTTGCTAACTTGCTGAGGTTGGTCTCAAATTTATATTCTCCTGCTTCAGTCTCTCGAGTCGCTGGGATTACAGGTGTATGCCACTGTGCCTGGCAAAGGATTTCTCCTCAGTCCTTCAGGTACTACCAAGCTAGAGTTCTAAAGACAGCATGATATACATAGAAGAGCACAGACTCTGGAACCAGCCTTCCTAGGTTTGAATCCCAGCTCTTGCTGGCACTAGCTATCTGACTGTGCTAGTTACTTGACTTCCTTGTGTCATTATTTTCCCAAGAGAAAAATAATGCTTTTTATACCTCTGAGTTGTCCTGCGGATGAAATGCTATGTTAGCTGTAATTATGGTCACAGGCTTTTCTTTTTTTTTTTTTCAATCCAATATCTTTTGAGTACAGGCATTTGTGTGGTGAATCACCTTTCTCTGCAAAGTTCTTCATGGCTAAGCAACTACTCTGCCCATCACTTCCCAGGGTGCTTCCCCTTCTAGGCCAGAAGTAGACCATATGAATCAAGTACATAATTCTCCCCTTAACCTGATGAAGCTTCAGAACCCCACTGAAAACTGTATTCACAAGAGATGAAACCAGCACAGCGTAAAGATAGGTAATATTATGTTCCTTCACCTATGTTTCTTCATTCCATATGGTTCAATCTGGTTCAAATGCTATACCCTCAAACAAATACAGCCTGGTGCTGGGAACGTAACTCAGTAGTAGATCACTTGCCTAGCATTTGCAAGGCTCTGGGTTTGATCCCCAGCACCCTGCACACACATAAAACAGCTCCACAGAACTCCTTCTGGCAAAAAAAAAAAAAAGAAACAAACAAAGAAAAAGGAAAAAAGGGAAGGAAGGAAGAGAAAGAGGGGGGGGGGGGGGAGGAAGGAAGGAAGGAAGGAAAGAAGGAAGGAAGGAAGGAAGGAAGGAAGGAAGGAAGGAAGGAAGGAAGGAAAAAAAAGAAAAGAAAATTACTAGGATCTTTACCAAAGAGAATCCCTAGTTTGTGACAAATGAACTCAGACCTGAAGCTCCAAAGACTAAGCAAACCATTATTTTTCTACTGCTACTTGTGGAAGACAATGGGAAACTACAGATGAACTGAATCAGCTGACAGTCCTTTAAAAAGTGACCAACTGATGCAGGAACAGCTCCACAGTCCAAAAGAAAGGCGTTGGAAGCAAACTCTTAGTGGTGATGTGGTAGGATGAAGAGAAAAGGGAACCCTTTAATTAAGCAAGAGCATGCCCAGCAAATTTGATTCAGACATAGATCAGAGGATAAGGAAGGAGGGAAAGCGACTCCCTCACACACACCACACCCTACTGGGCTCACCTCAGGATAACCCCACACATTTCAGCCTCAACATGTCCAACATGCAGGGCCTCCTGTTTCCCACCTGTTGCTTCTCCCGTATGTCCTACTTCAGATGAGACCAATTTCGACTCCTACACAGTTCTCAAACCAAGCCCCTACTTTGCAACCCTACTCCCTCTACTCCATTAGTAGCTGGCTAAGTTACAACAAAAGCCCTCTCAAGTCCGTCCTCCCATTAAATCTCAGATAGCTCCAAAAGTTCCTACATGCAACACGAATGAATCTCAAATATCGTGCTAACTGAAAGAGCCAAGCTTAAGATTACATACGGTATGATTTCATTAATACGAGACTCTGGAAAAGGCAAAACTTTTTCTCTCGTTTCTCTCTCTCTCTCTCTCTCTCTATTTTGAAAAGGCAGAACTATAGGGTGGAACACAGATCAGGGGTTGCCCGAGAGTCTGGGGGTAGGAAGAGGGATGAGTCACTACAGAGCATGGAGGGATTTTAGGGGTAATGTAACTGTTCTTCATCCTGATTGTGCTACTTACAGGACAGATCAAATGTGTCAAAGTATGCAGTAAAATGGGTCAATTTTATTGTGTATAATTATACTTGAGTTTAAAAGAAACTCAGGGAAAATCCTAAGACACTATCGCCTACAAGTTCCATGGCATTGCTGATATGGCTGCTAACTTACTGGAGGTACATACAGTCCATCAACACTCAACTTTTTACAATGCCCTGTGCTCTTCATGCATGAGTTTCTTATCACCATCCTCCTCTTCAACATAGCCTTTCCAAATTAACTCCCCCAGGATGTATCTTTATCTCTCCCACCCCTCATATACTCAGACGATAAGTTGGATGCCCTTCCTCTAGGATCTTATGATGCCTGGTATTTCCCCTGTCATTGCATTCACAGAACTCTATTATACATATTACAGGTATATGTTGTAGTATAATGATCTCGTCTCTCATCAGTCAACTGAAATGCAAATTCTTTGAGAAAAGGACTTTTTCCTACATGTATGTATGAATGCACCCTGGTACATGACAGACACTTAATAAATCTATGTTGAAAAAAATGCTTCAAAAATTATGTTTTCCTGTATACATCAATATATCCCCATCACGTTTAAGGCTGCCTGACTCAATAAATTCAGGCATTCTGCATTGTAATACAAAACCATTAAAATGGTCATGCAAGATGAATCTATGCAAAGCAATCTTTTTGTTGTTGTTGTTGTTTTATTTTTCTTTTGCAGTACTAAGAATTGAACCCAAGGTTTTGTGCATGCTAGGCAAGCTCTGGACCATGGAACTACATCCGATTTTGTTTTTTATTTTGAAACAGGGTTTCACTAAGCTGTCCAGGCTGACCTGAAATATGTAATCCTCCTGCTTCAGTCTCCCAAGTTGCTGGGATTACATGTGTGTGCCACCATACCCGGCCATGCAAAGAAATCTTAATAACCAATAGAAAAATTATGGTTGTTCTATGACCCTGAAAAGTTTTATTTTTAGAACGTTAAAAAACTTTCTTACTATCATCTATAAATGTAAAGAAAAATTAAAATTAAAGTATCTAGTACACTGTAATTTAAACCATTACAAACTCGGAGAATTGAAGTATTTTGTTTATTTAAAAAGTGTTGGCCACGTGCATTGGCATAAACCTGTATCTCAAGGGAATCAGTTTGAGGCCAGCCTCAGTAACTTAGTAAGACCTTTTCCCCAAATACACTGTGTATGTGTGTGTGTGTGTGTGTGTGTGTGTGTGTGTGTAGACCTATCTCACACCTGGATTCAATCTTCAGTACTGAACTTTTTTTATTAAGTGCCAATAGTAGTTTGAATAGTGCTGCCTTCCTCTCACTTTATCTCTCTCCTATGTCTTGATAGACTGATATAAGTTCTAAGTTTGGGTTAAATTCCACTATTTGTCCTTTGTGTTTTCCCAGTCATTATGATATCTCTCAGTTTTGCTTTAATAGGAAAATTTTTGCCAGATTCTCTTCTCTTTATATCTTCATTGTTTTCAATATGACCACTGCACCAACAATCTACACCAACAAGTCAGTTACCCATCACCAAGTTCCCCTGGCTGCATGTACAAAAACCACTGACAGGGTTGATGTTAGCTTGGTCAGCAATTTTTCTCCAGAACCCTCATTACAATTAGTTCAAATTTCACTTTCCATGTGGACATTTTTCATTTCTTTGCTGCACTCTGATCTTTGATCAATTTCCTCTTTCAATTATCCATTTTTATAAAATGTTACACAGGCATACCATAGGAGAAAAGGAGGCAGGCAATACAGCTACATACTTTACTGTAGGTTCATGAACCATATAACAGAAAAATCTTTATACAATTACGGTTCACATAATCACATGATAAATGCAAATTGGACTATACTGTTATCATGGTACTGGCATTATTTAATTAACCATAGGAACAGCAAATTGTATATATTAAAACCATATAAAATGAAAAATATATATTTAATAAACAAATAATGTTAAATGAATGAACTGATTCACCAATGGACCAGATTAAAGAAACTGGACCGATGCCCTTCCTATCTATATCTTTTGCTGATAACACCACAGAATCAGGGTAACTTCCTAAAGACCCAATTCACAGTCAAGTATAACAGATTAGAGGGAAAATCCAGACTATAATTCCAACTGTTACCAATAACAGAATAATATACTGATGCTGTGTTCCTATGATATTCTCTATAAAACAGAGAATACAGACAAGACAATATCATCTTCTTCAAGGCTGGACCAAAGGAGGAAATTATTTTTAAAGTATTTTTAAAATCCAGCTGGAAAGCCAGACTCAGAAACTCAAGGGCTGAATGTTTTCTCTCATATGTAGAAGCTAATGAGAAATAAGAAATAAGAAGGGGGGCTCTCATGAAAATAGATGGGAGAGAGGAAGGGAGGAGGGGAGGGAGGGAGGGAGGGAAGCGGGGTGGTGAAGGGGAGAAGCTGCAAAATGAAACCAACTGAACTATGCCATGTGGATGTATGAATACATCACAATGAGTTCTACTTATATGTATAATTATGATACACCAAGTAAAATAACAATACATGAATAAATAGGAGGAGGACAGCAGAGTAGAGAAAGGGAAGAAGGGAGAGAAAATCGAAGTCCTGGGAATTGATATGGAGCAAATTATATTCCATGCATGTATGATTATGTCAAAATGAGCTCCACTATCATATATAGCTACAATGCACTAATGAAAACATTTTCAAAAAACAAATTTTTTAAAATTCAACTAGATACCATCTTATCATCTATATGCTTAGAATGCACCAGGCAGTACTATCAGAGCTGTACAAGAATTTTCTCATAGGATCCTCACAACAACTTACAAGGTAAGTGGCATTATAATTCCCATAGTATAGAATACCAAAACATAAAGAGGTCAAATAATTTGCCTAAGAACATGCAAACTCTAAGCAGTGAAGCCAGGATTTGAACTCAAGAGTGCAACCATAGGCAAGCTCTTCAAAACTTCATCACTAATTTGTCTGCCTTTCTTAGAAAGAAACCGTCACTGAGAAGGTACATTCAACATGGACCCCGAAATGTCTTATTCACTATGACTCAACAGCATAATCAAATGCCCAGTAATTTCACTGGTACATTTTCAGGTTTCTAACAAAAGGACAAGGATGCACAACATCCACAAATCTGAGGAGGTAGAAAGACAATTCCAGACTTCAGAAGGAGTCAGAATAGTTGAGTGGAAAAGCTCAAATAGATCCAGTTATTTTATCCTAGTCAATAGAAATATAAATACCAAAAGAGAACCAAGTAAGAAATAAGATTCACTTTACAGGAATAGGGAAAGACATATTTATCCTAAGTGTGTAAAAAAGGAAGAGTGCTATAAAAACAAGATATGTAGAGCCAACAAACTTCATTGACGTTTTCAGTACCACTGACCCTGAAAGTTAATAACACTGCTCGCTGAGGTCTGATTTCACAAGGCATTCCATATGGAACAGGAACATGAGAGCCTAATAAGGATGTATGATTCAAAAGCAAAGGGATTAGTTAGCTAAAATAAGTGGATTCCTCTCTAAATATAATCCACTCATAAGGACATTTAGAACATTTGTATCTCATTAGGGGTATTAAGTGAGAAAAGATTCTCAGTACCAAACAGTCCTAATTATAATGCATCTTAGGAAATAAAGTGAGGTTTCTTAACTAAAACAGAAAAATACACTGCAGGAAACAGCCTTCATATAATAACAGAACTGTCAACAAAGTCAGACTCCAAAACAAACCTAATAGGCTAAAGGAATACTAACTGTGAAAACTGAATAACCACTCTAACAACACCACACTTTTTTAGATTATTTCTCCATACTTCACACTCTTCTTTCTCTTATTATCAATCATAACAAGCCAAATAAGAAATAAGTTTCCTTAGCAAAGAGCACCGAATTTATAAACAGAAACAAACCGACCAACTATTCATGAACGAGTCTGCCTCTCACAGCCCTCACCAAGGCATCACAGCAGGGAGAACTCGAGGGCCAGCAAGATGGCTTTCCTGGAAGTGAGCACCCTCTTTGGGAGCGCTGAATTCTAGTTTTCAACCCCGCTAAAAAAGGGCACGTGCCTGTCATGTCTTGAAACAGAAAAAAACTGGTTAGCTGATATACATTGGATTGTGTGACTTAGGTAGATTATAAAACAAGAAGTCAGAGGTGGCACACTGAGCTGGGTGTCAACGTCACAGGCTCCACCCTTCCTCCTGCCAGCCTGGCCTACTGCCTCTCTGAGCATCACAGTCACATTCCAAGAAGTCATTTGTTTTTCATTCCACATGGAAAACTCTCACTACCCCACTCCCAGCAGTCTTCCTCTTACAAATTCTGAGCCAGGACTCAGTCACTTCCCTGCTCATACAACCAATCACTGCTAAAGGGATGCCATTATCATTACTAGAAATTTTTGTATTGATCAGGAGATCTCTCTTATCTTCCTTGCTGAGATCTAGGTCTTTCTGTGCCCACCCTCCACCCCTAGTCACCTGGAAGAAGAGATGTGGGACAGACATCAGTATTTTTAGGTAACACATTAGTATTTACTTCAATTATTTCAAAAACCCATATAATGACTATAAAATGGCCATTTTATATGAGGAAGCACAATAGTCTATATCACTGTCTGGAGCTAGCTAAGACAACACTCTAGACAAACTAGGACACCAAAAAGCAGTGAACTATTTTACTTGCTAGGTGAGTAAAAGCCAGTAGATCAAAGTAGCTTTTAAAATGTACAATTTCTCAGCCAACAGTAAGAATCAGAAGAAACAGTCCAAGTTCTCTTCAATTTTACACTTTTCAACATGATCTAGTTGAACAATCTTACCTAACCTCTCCTCTCTTGTCTGTCTCTGCTTGGGGAATTGGAAGAAGGGGGAGCAGGGGAGGAACCACGAGTTTAGTCCTGTCAATCACTCCTTATTTTTTTTTTTTTTTTAATTAGCTGTCCTTTCTCATTTAGGCAATTTTTCCCTTCCTTGAAGAGCAGTGTCAGGGTCAAGTTATCTCATAGAAGGAGGGAACACACACACACACACATACACACACACAAGACATTTGGTGTTTGTAATGAGTTGCTGGCTTCTGGTGAAGGAAAAATTCAAATACCTTAAGACACACAGAATGCAAAACCCTCTTTAGGTGCATGGACCATCCTTTCTATATCTCGACTTTACAGAAAGCATGATCCTGAAATTGGAAACATTATGCTGATCCCTTTTTAAAGTAGGAACGTAAATTTACAGTTTTTCTTATTAAGCTAAACTATATCAAATACTCCACAAACACATCCATCTTTGCCACCTCTGAGCTTTGGGTTATTCTTCCCACGGGAACACCTGCTTTGTCAACTAACACTACCATTTCCATCATCTGAATATTATCAGGTGAAATTCAGAATCCATCTCTCATGTCCCCTTTTCTTCCATGCATGGGAACCATCCTTTAGGGTTCATTCTCTGTCCAGTCCAACTCTCAACCTCCCTGAGGCCTTTTAGGTTTTTTAGCTAACCTAAAAAAAAAAAAAAAAAAAAAAAAATGCAGTTCTTTATAAAGGTCTCCACAAGTAATGAGATTAAAAGGAAGACTGGCTGCATCTTCCTTTTGTTTGAGTCCTTTAAAGCAATTCAGGAGGAAAAGAATCAGCAGAGGAAAAGGGAAGGCTCAAGAGAAGATAGTAAGAGGACTCCATACCTGACTGTTTTTAATCTTCCTCCAGGATGCCTACTCTGCACATATCTACCCAACAGAGCAGACACAAACAAATAATGACTGCTAATTCTGCCATTTTTTTTTTTTTTTTTTTTTTTTTTTAACACCACTCCAGAAGTCACTGCAATACCGGAAACGTTTGGGAGACTGAGCCATCTGATGACAATTACAGGAATCCTGGAAGGGAAAAGAATGCTCAGGGAAGGCCAGACGGCCATTCAATTAGAACCCTAACTCAACCCCAGAGCCTTCTCCTTGCCTTCCATATCACTGTCAGCAAGAGGTGACGGTGATACTGTTATCCACAGTTCCAGGCTGATCCCAGGGAGAGGCAAGCTCACACACAGTGCTCCAAAGGGGACAGCATGGTTTTGGTTTGCTTGGTTTTCTCATCCTTTGAAGCGGGACATTTCATGATTGTCATGAGTTTGATTCCCAAGGGTGTGAGGCTTATAGGAACCAAGACCTTTACAGTAAGATGATTTAAGAGGCAAACCACTGGAAACATTACTATGAAACTGAAATTTCCAACTTCATTCCTTGAACTGATCCTCGTAAAATACCGGGGAAGGCAGTTGGGAGGTAAAGGTTGTGGTTAGGAGGAGAAAAGGAGCTAACATTTACAGAGCATATCCAAGAGCAAATCACTTTTAGGATCTGGAAATCATGCAATGGAGAGGGCATCCCAATTTTATGAGAACTAAGGCTCAGGAAGACAATGCACCCAATCCCAAAGCTCTTGGGATAGAGCCCTAAACTACTCTGATGGAATTCTTTCCACCAAGTTATACTGCCAGTGGGTCAGATGGTACATCAAACAACTGGAACCAGGATGGCATGAAGTGGCATTAACCTCTTGCTACCTAATCAAGACACAACTGACTTAATTTATTTCTTCTTAAATATTTTATATAGTTTTATGTTCATTTCTTATCCACTAATATAAGTATATTTGCATGTCATTAAAACTTCCACAAAAGTCTGATCTTTCAAGTAATCACATCATAATACCTTTTATAACGGAAGCCCTCCATGTAAAGTCCTGGGCTAACAGGACAAAGATACTTAAAAATGTGAAACAGTATATATTCAACAGAGAAGTCTAAAGACACAAGGAAGCAGATGAAACACATCAACAGTGAATCATGATTCCAGACTGCCTGCTACTTAAAGAGCATGGACTTGAGTACATTCATCTAATCACATTTGATAAATCTTTGTTAGACTTATAATCAACTCATAAATGCTAAAAATGTACAAAATTCAAAATTAGGATTGCTAATTACCATTCAATTACCTTCAACCAACGCCTTTTGTGGGTCTCCAGGGAAGTCAAGTGTTAAAACACTTGAAATTTTTTTAAGTAGAATCAGAAGCAGAATACTTGCTTAACAAAAAGCTGGGCTTCCACAACATGGCACCCAACACAGACCTGCCTTGGCTGCCTTACAAATTGTGGTGGAATCAGCAATGAAGTTATTCATGGTGATGGTGAGAGTAATAGCAGTTTTCGGTTCTTAAGTCTCAGTGGTAGTCACTGTTCCTAACCTTCAATATGATTTTTGGATTTAACCCTCTCTAGATCTCTTAGGGTAACTAACTACCTTTTATCCCCATAAAGTAACAAGCAACTTGAACTCAGAAAATTTCAGTTCAAGTCCCATTCTTGGTTCTAATGGTCTGAAAATAGCTTTATCTTTCTAAAATCCACTTTCTCAACTGTATCGTAGAAAAGTTGGGGTTGGGAGCACTGTGGACTAAATAAGCTCTCATATACTATGAATCTAATACCCATCTGAAAAAATATGTGCCCCTCCAACCATGGAAAACACACATCACTCACGATCTTTCCTAGCATAGGTCCACTATAAGTCATTAATAATCAACACACGTTAGCTTTGAAAATGAACACCTTGGTCTCTAAAGACAAGAGCATCACCTAGTTTAAGGCTAGGTATGCATCTGGTAAATGTCAAAAAAAGGCTGGGCATGGTGAATTACAGGCAAGTAGGACTAGGAGAGGCTGAAGCAGGAGCATTGCAAATTCAAGGCCAGCCTAGGTAACTTAGCAAGATCCTGTCTCAAAATAGAAAATAAAATTTAAAAGGCTGGAAAAACAATATCATCAACAACAATGACAAAAATAAAACCAAAAATAGAAAAGAGTGCAGATGCAGCTCAGTAGTAAAGCACCCCTGGATTCATTCCCCAGTACCAAAAAAAAGAAAAAAGAAAAAAGAAGGTGTCACTAAAGTCCCAAAGTTAAAGCTCAAGGGCTAGGGGTGTGGTTCAGTGGTAGAAGGCTTCCCTGGCATGTGCACAGTGGTTCAATCCCCAGCGCTGGTGAAAAAACCAACAAAAGCTAAAGCTCACAAGTTAGAAATATGAACCCCAAGAATAAGAAAAGTCTATTGATATCGGGTATAGGCTGAACAGTCTTGAAACTGTGGTTTCTTGCCACCCCAGAAAGCTGGCTGACCTAGGCACTCACATATCTATAAAACAAAGGTACAACTCTAGTCAGCCAGGGTGGGGCAGGGAAATCCATGCCAAGCCTCAGGAAAGGAAGCAGGGCTATCCCACCAAAGAGAAGACTGCCTCCAAAAGGGAAGTGTGGGATATCCACAGGGGGGGGAAGAGGTCCAAATCCTGATTTTCATCTGGCCCTGCTCCCATGTATTAAGTTAATGTTTTAGCTCAGTGAAAGTAATTACCAGCCAGGCTCTGCAATCCATCAATTCACCCTGGGCATTCCTGCTGATTCTTTCTTTGGTCTCTAGGACCCAAGAATCCCTTTTGTTGATCTGTAAGTGCAAAGGAAAGGTTGGTTGTTACTAGTTTCTCTCCTTCTATTCTAAATTTCTGCCAAGTAATTAGGAATAGAAAATGAACTATTTTCAAGTTTTTTAATGGAAGCTATGGGGGTTAAAGTAGGCACAGCCTCTCACAAAAATAAGATTAAAACCATACATCTTTGACATCTCCCCTCCCAAGTAGAATGGACAAATGTAATTTGGCTCTAGGCTGTGAACTCAGGGACTTGATCCAAATCACCTCCATTCTAATTTAGGCAGTTTGGCACGAGTAGCTTAGTCAATAAGTGAAATGTATATGGGATTACAAAAGATGTTCATATATCCTCACAGCTATCTTAAAGGAAAATATTATTAGCATTCCCATTTTATAGAGAAGGATAACAAAGTTCAGAGGTTAAAATATTAGCCCCAAGAACATGTTCAAATTGTGACAAAACAGACCCCTAACACTACATTTCTACATTATTTTTCCAAGTAACTATAACATGGTTTAAAGAAATTCCTGCAACTGGAAGTAATAATTAAAAACCACATTAAGAACTTCCTTTTTTTGGTACTGGGGAGTACCCAGGAGTGCATCTGAGATACATCCACTGAGATACATCCCCAGTCCTATGTCCTTTTTATTTTTTATTTTGAGACAGTTTTCCTAAATTGCTGAGGCTGGCCTCCAATTTGCAATCATCCTTCCTTGGGCTCAGAGTCTCTCAGATTACTGTCACGCACCACTACACCCAGCTCACATGTTAAGAACCTTATGAAGGAGTTGGGGATGTAGCACAGTGTTAAGAGCACTTGCCTAGCACATATGAGGACCTGTGTTTTATCCCTAGTACTGCAAATAAAAAACAACAACAACAACTTTATGAATTATGAAGTCATGTCAGTCATGTAAATGGGTAAATGTTCATTTTGCCTTCTCCACTTCACTACATAAATATGATAGAGGAAAACTGGAAATCACTACTCAATACTCCCTACTACCCTGTAAATCTATTTTAACTGCACAACCACACTGATGAGCAATAAAAACACAATAAAGACATGCCCACAGAATGTATACACAGAGTAGAATTGAAGAACCGAGGGGAAATGGCAATAATGACATCGATGTTGAGTCCCTTCTGCCACTTAAGTTGGAAAGTTCTAAGTTAGAAAAGCAACTGTTGCCTTGGGAAACCAGCAAGTCCCATGAGTAGAGCAAACCAGTCGACACCCACTACCAATCCCAACACCAAGTGGCTAAGAGAACTGTGCAGTTATGTGCTGCCTAACATCAGCTTCAGTCAACAACAGACCACAAACACAGTGGTGGTCCCACAGACTATGATGGAACCAAAAACTGTTACCATCTATAAACACATGGCTGAAGAAGTGACAAGAGAAAAAAAAAATACAGAAGAAAAAGAACAACTCTGAAGAAGATTCATAGCGAAGGGTTTAGCAGAAGCTTCTGAGAATCTCAACAAGCTCCTTAAAATGTTGAAAATGTAGACCCTGAAACTGAATGGTTTTCATTAATAGAGAGGAATGTTCATGGTACATTATCTGCCTGCAAGCAAAAATCTATGATGAAAAAAAAAGCAAGTAAGCCATGCAAGCTACCATGAGCATATTTCTAAAAAGAGAGAAAACTTCACAAGAGCCTCAGGCAGAGCCTTTGGGAGGAAGTCCAAAAGGTGTCATTATCATAGGGAAGGACAGCCCCATGTGTGTTATTGCCCTTTAAGACCTTTTAGTGGGGCAAAATGTGGACTTGGAAAGCACAGGTATTTATGATCATGACCCTGCATAGGCCTAGGCTAATGTGTATGTCTGTATACTAGTTTTTAACAAAAAGTTTACAAACTAAAAAAATAAAAAAGTTAATATATATATATATATATATATATATGTGTGTGTGCGTGTGTGTGTGTTTTTTTTTTTTTTTTTTTTTTTTGATACTATGTGTGCTATGCTTGAAGGGAGAGTTGTTTGTTTTTTGGTACCAGAGATTGAACCCAGGTGGCGGGGGGGGGGGGGGGTTTAACCACTAAGCCACATCCCAAGCCCTTTTTATCTTTTTCTTTTTGAGGCAGGGTCTCACTAAGTTGTGAGGCTGGCTTTGAACTAACTTGTGATCCTCCTGCCTCAGCCTTCCAAGTTGTTGGGATTACAAGGGTGCACCACCCTGCCCAGCTATGTTTGTGTTTTAAGCTGTGTGTCATTACCAGAGTCAAAAATTTTAAAAATAACAAGTTTATAATGTAAAAAAAATAATGGTAAGTAAGCCACAGATAAATTATTATTAAAGATATTTTTACAATAAATTTAGTATAGCCTAAGTGTATAGTGTCTATAAATTCTGCACTAGTCTATAACAATGTTCCAGGCCTTCACATTCACTCACTACTCACTCACCCAAAACAACTTCCAGTCCTATAAGTTCCATTCATATTAAGTGCCCTACACAGGTATACCATGTTGTAAAACTTTTTATTCTGTATTTTTTACCGCATCTTTTCTGTATTTAGAGACACAGATATTGCATTGATTGCTTATGGTACTCAGTGCAGTAACATGCTGCTCAGGTTTGTAGCCTAAGAGCAACAGGCTCTATCTATGTAGCCTAGGTGTGTAGCAGGCTAGGTATATAGCACACTCTACCATATTCACACCTCCACGATTCAGTCTCCTAAAGTGTTCCCATTGCTGAGTGACACATGACTGTACAGACCACATGCAAGTGTGTTCCACTGAATAGAACCAAGGCATCAGGACCTACAACTAGAACTGGCAACATCTACCTCCTTAGGCACATCAAAATTGGCAAATACACACATGTACTATTCATTTAATGACTCCCCAAGTAATATATTCTAGCTGTAGATAATCTGAAAAGTGTAGCAAAATGTAAAGAAGCAGAAATTAATGATATTCTCAGAGACAATGAATGGTGGAATTGGCCTTTTTCCTTCCAGTCTTTTTTATCTTGACAACTGAATTTGAAACTTTTTTCTATAAGAAAACCAAGTATAACTTTAGTCAGGCAGTAGCAATATAGTCTAGAAGAAATTAATTCCATCATATTTATAGAATTCATTCAAATTTCCTCAGTAAAATATAGATGCTACTATAGCAAAATGCATACGAATCTTTTGGGAAAGACAAAAAGGGTCAGCATCCAACTTGCTCTAGTGCTACACTCACGAAACCAGAAGAAATAATAATCTATACTGAAGACAATAAGATACTATTGTAAGAATTTGTTTTACTTTCTGGACCTTTTTGCTCTCTAAAGTGCTATTTTTTCATTCAAACTACTAACCCTAATTATTCTATCAATAAGAAAAGAACTTTCATTCACCCTAGAAGGAACTCCAAATGGGGGGAGCAGGGAAAGCAAAAGGTCCTGTTTCTTTCTCAAAAGTCCACTTCCAGAGGATACAAAGGAAATATTATCTAAGTACGTTATACATGTCTTTTCTGCACAAGTAAACAGTCAAGTAGCACAGCCGCTGTCTTCTGTAACTTGAAATGGATAGCTCAAAAGTAAGGCCAATTGAAGAATGATCTGTTTTTCACATTGAAAAGTAAGAGATTTAAGTGGAACCAGTGACCTCTGTAATGCTAAGACGACCACTGGAACATAAATATGTTTCGTAGCAATTTCATTGATCATGTATTTCTAA